>NC_065507.1:2320580-2323645 GCF_006386435.1 Epinephelus moara | reverse complement strand
CAATACATGACGTGTTTCCTGACGTAAAGCAGATTTTTTCCGCGAAATTTCGGCACCGGTGGCAGAAGCTTATTGCAAAGATTGCAAAGCCACTAAGTAACCTATGTAAACGCTGATGGTCTGATTTTACTGTGGACACTACCCTGTGCAACCCACATTATTTTCATCATGATATATTTAGGAATAGATGCTGTCTGTTGCCTCTTTAAAGGAAGGAAAATGGAAGTGTTATTGTTGGTTGAAACTTGAAACCATTTTGGAAATAGCTCAAATAAAGGGGAGATTCTCCGTCCAGAGGTACACAGTATGATAACTGTCACCTTTTTATCACAGTGTGCCTTAAAACCAGTATATCGCTGCAACTCTGACTGTGACATAATAATCTGCAAAACAGGAACTGTTTTTCAGAACAGGAACAGAAGGGGAGACATTTGGTCAGATACTGAATTGGTGACTCTAATCTTGAAACTGTGCTGATTGTATAGATCTTCTGTGTGTGAAGCATCCATGTTTTCACTGACATGGATGGAGACTGTCAGAGACACTGGACTGATGCGCAGAGACATACAACTGCAAGGTGATAATTCTAGTTATTAACCTATATTAATTTTTTTCCCAACACAATACAGCTGCACACCTGAGCTTCAATAATCCTGCAGTAAAGTAAAACATTTTGAATGTGTTTATAATGTGTAAATACAACCTGTACCTGGTGTCTCGTGGTATTGTGTATAATATCCATGATGGTGATGAGGCAGGAAGAGCAGACAGTCGCTCTTCAGGTGCAAGTTTTTCAGTTGAAGTCTTTTACATGTCTGTGCTCAGAGGCACACAGTCTGTCATTTCAATGCAGAGACTTTATAACTCAGTGTTTAAACCATGCATGGCCTGACTGTCTCTGTCTTATTAACATGGAAGCAGCAGGAATGTTCCAACACTAGAATATAGAAGTGATTTAGTGCTGCTTAGAAACATTATTAAAGTGTGGTTCCTCCTCTCTGACAGGCCCAGCTGCAACATCCCTCATCATGACTAAAGAGGAGAACCTGGAGGCGCAGGAGAAGGAGAGGCACGACCGGGAGGAGCAGGAGGAGGGGAAGGTCCAGAAAGAGGAGGAAGAGGCACTGACCGAGGAGGAGGACGAGGAGGAGGAAGGAGAGGAAGAAGAAGAGGAGGAAGAAGATGAAGAGGAAGAATATGAGCTAGGAGAGGAAAGGGAGGGGGAGGAGAGGACGGAGGTGGAGGATGAGGACGACGACGAGCAGGAGGAGGAGCGGGAGGAGAGGGAGGAGCGGGAGGAAGAGATGGATCCAGAGACCGGCCGGGAACGTGACGTCGAGCCGGAGCCGGAGCCCGAGCCGCTGTCAGTGTCTGAGTACCAAAGTCCAGTTCATGAGCCACGCAGACGAGCCATGGTGCACCCCTCCGCCCAGGCGCCGCTGCCCAAAGACTACAGTACGTCTTACCACCTTAAATACACACTGGTACAACACGCTGAATTCACACATTCGCATTAATTCTAGTTTTGAAAATGCTCAAAGCTGTCCAGAGATTTGTCGGAGGTATTGTATGATGTTTGGATAAACAGACAACAGGTAAACAGAGTGGGCTCACTGCCTCTCACGCCCATAAAACAACAACAACAACCTCAGCAGACTTCACACAGCTACAGAACACACACAGGAAGCAGCGTGCAGTGGTGAAAGTAAAGAAAGCATCTGAGTCACAGAGCACAGTGCACACAGTGTGTATTACTGACAGCTTTAATCGATCCATAGCTTTGAGAAGCTCTGTAATGACTTCTGTATGGACGACAGGCTCATTGGTATTCATCAGGCAGACTCCATTATACACTCTGCATGTCATCCCCATTATCCAGCAGTGAATACAGAGCGGAGCGGCCCTCCTCCCCCTCCAGCCTGACACACTGCTTCTGTCTGAATGTGAAGCCGTGCGTCTTCCTGAGCTGTCGACAGTTAGGAAAAGTGAAGTTTGTTGATTGCAGTTACTCAGTGAAATGAAATCTGCCTCAGAGCTCAGACTGCAGAGCTGGCAGGAAGAGAAACTGCAGAGCTCACAGGTCACTTCTGATCTGATGAGGGTGACAGAAACGACTCGGCAGTGATCTACTGTTCTCTGCTCTCTGTATTTCCTTCTGTTCTTTCCTCATCCGTCTATCTTTCCTCTTGTACTCTGCTATTTCTCTTTTACATATCAGTGGTTTTAACTCTAACTTTTTCTTATCTCCACCTGCCTGCAGCTTTCACCTTCTTCGACCCCAATGACCCGGCCTGTTTGGAGATCCTCATGGACCCTCGGACCACCATCCCCGAGCTGTTCGCCATCGTGCGTCAGTGGGTTCCCCAGGTGCAGCACAAGATCGACATCATTGGCAACGAGGTGAGGACAAACACACCAGTGTTGGGCAGGTTACTTTCAAAACGAAATATACAGTGGTGTGCAAAACAAAACTTTGGGCACCTCTGGTTAATTAATGGTCTAGTTAATTAAGTAAAAGATGAACTGATCTTTAAAAGGCATGAAGTTAAATATGAAACATTTCTTCAATATTTTAAGCAAGATTACTTTTTAATTTCAATCTTTCACAGTTCAAATTCAAATTAAACAAAAAATGAAAAGGGCCTGAAGCAACAGTTTGGGCACCCTGCATGGTCAGTGCTCAGTAGCGCCCCCTTTGGCAGGTATCACAGCTTCTGTGTTCACAGTTTATTTCAAACCACACCATACATTACACATACAGACACAACATGCAACACGACACAATAAGAATTCATATAAAACTCAACAAGACAACAACTGACATAACAATACACTGGTCTGAAATGGGGATGGAGGAAGCAGAGCTTATAGATTCCAACCCCAGTTTACACGACACACAAGTACAAACTAACAAAGTACAATCAACACACTTAACGCTCTTAGTGCCCCCTTTCCATTTCCCTTCACTACTCTACAAACTCCTCCTTGCTATACAATTCTAGAATTTCCTTTTTGAACCTTCTTTTAAATTGCTTTAAATTTTTGCTTGTTTTGACCTCTTCAGA
>NC_065507.1:2293698-2318531 GCF_006386435.1 Epinephelus moara | reverse complement strand
TGAGGAAACAGCTCCCTGAAAACACTTTGCTATCTTCTTCTAGTCTTCATCAGGTCTTTTAGTTTTCAGAGTGCTAGGCAGCTGTTTAGAGGAGCCCATGGCTGCTGATTGTTGCGACAAGCTTTCAGGAGTCAGAGTATTTATAAAGCTTTGAAATGAGCATCACCTGGCCTTTCCTAACGATGACTGTGAACAAGCCAGAGCCCTAACAAGCTCATTAAGGTCTGAGACCCTGGGAAAAGTTGTCTGAGAGCTCAAATGTCTTGGGGTGCCCAAACTTTTGCATGATGCTACTTTCATTTTTGTTTCACTCTAAAATTGTTCAAAGTAAAAATAAAACACTGGTCTTGCTTAAAAGTTGAAAATCACTTCATCTTCTACTTCCTTAACTATTCACAGTAAACACAATTTTGACCAGGGGAGCCCAAACTTTTGTCCAACCTCAGCCGGAGTTTGACTGCCCATTGCAACACTGTTGACCACAGCGATGGTTTCTTTCCAGGCTGTGTTTTTTTTTTTCACTTCCTTAAATGAAACATTTCAGGCCACCAAATAGAACCAGTTGGTTAAATTGGACCGGCGACATCTGCGTTTCCATTTCTAGCTCAGAGAAGTTTCTCTTCTTGGTCGTGTTTGTGTTGAAAACAAGGATGCAGACTTTTGTCTTAATATTGTCTTGTTACTAAGGAAGTTTTTCATTGATTAATGTGGATACTTTAAGACTCAACCCAGTTTGAACCACTGGAAGAATGGTTTAAGAGATTATATTTCTTCCCTCGATACATATCCTAACTTTTACTTAAACTCTATTCTTAACCAAAAACAAAATCTGAATCTGTCATCTAATGGTTTTCCTGGTGGAGACCTTTCTGTCCCCTGTGGGAGGAGAGTCCCCACAATGTCAGTAACACAAGTACTCACACAATCATGGTGATGCTGACCCAGTTAAAATGGCTACACGGACTTGAAAAGAGAGAAAAGGAGAGCAGGGAGAAAGTGGTGCAGAGGGAGAGAGATTGAAAGTCATCGAGGCTCTACCATGACTCAGCAGGAAGCTGACTCAGCCTGGAGGAATAAAACAGTGACATGACTCAGAAACAGACAGAATGATGAGGGGAAGTCTCATCGAGACAATCGCTGACCTGTCATGTCAAATTTTGTGCAACTACTTCCTACTTGAAGTTGATTTAAAGCCTCATGTCATTATTTTAATTTGAATTTGGTTGGTAATCATTCTGTGAGATTATATGATGGAGAGATGAAGAGCTCAAATTAGAAAACCTGATACTCTGTAATAACACAAATAACAAAAACAAGTATTCACTCCAAATCTTTTTAACAGTATTAACTAAAGATTCACTGAACAAACAAACAAAATGGTGTCTTTGAGCTGTCTCTGTCTCTCTCTGTTTTTGTCTCAGATCCTGAAGCGTGGTTGCCATGTGAACGACCGTGACGGTCTGACCGACATGACGCTGCTTCACTACAGCTGCAAGGCTGGCGCACATGGAGTCGGTAAGATATATTTAATGTGAATCCAATCAGTCAGTCTGGTGCTGGACTCTTCAGCTGCACTGCAGCATTTGTAGGAAGGTAATCAGTGACAGGAAACGCCTGGTGTTATTTTATCTTTCAGTTAGTTAGGTAATGATTGTAATAATGAATGTTGACTGTTTAGCCAAAGCTTGATAGAGCTTATTCCACCATGTAGAGTCGAGTCAATTTTATTTATGTTCTGAAACAGTAATGGAGGAAGTATTCGGATCCTTTACTGAAGTAAAAGTACTAATACCACTTTGTAAAAATACTCTGTTACAAGTAAAGTTCTGCATTGAAAATGTTTCTTCAGTAAAAGTGCATCATCAGTAAAATGTAGTTAAAGTATTTAAAGTATCAAACTGTCCCCTGTGACTGTTAAACTGTTAGCCCAGGCTATTTCTAAAGTCACTGAACTCATCAGACCTGTATTTGGGACAGGCCTTTAATTCCTTTTACACAAAACTGTTGCTCAGCAAAGATGAGAAATACAATCAAATTGTTTATTTGAACCAGTATGAACATTACTTGTATAAAAGTTAGGCTTCAAATAACATATCACTTATAAATCATTCATTTGATTGAGCACAGAGAGAAAACACATCAGAGAGAGTTACAATACTCGAGGATTACGGCACCTGGCATACCAACACAACACCACTCCTGTTAAAGCAATATTCATAACTCTGATTAATTTTTATTAAAAAAAAACCCTACAATTCTTTTGGTTGGTGGACCCCTCCAGACTGAAGGAGTATGAATAATTAACGAAATCAAGGAATGGACACGTTTTATCTCTTCGACAGCTCCAGAGGAAGGGAGTCACCACTTGTTTTTTCATCATAGTGGCAAATCCAAATGAATTATGGTCGTCTCTGGTGCTCATGGTTTTAGTAAAATGAACTGAACCATTGAACTGTAGAGAATCTAACCGAGCTAACGATGTGTAGCGTCTCCATTTTGACAAAAGTTCAAACATTTATATTTGTATTCTAGATCTAAGCAGCTCACTCACATTAGCTCAGGTGGATCGCCAGCAACCTGTTTTATACATCGAAGAACTTCTACAAAAAAATGAGCTGCTTGGCAACCAGACCAGGCCTCTAATTGAGACAGGCCTTAATTTGTTAAAATGTGTAGCCACACCAGGCTAGTAAGAGACTGGGCGTTAAATTGGGAACTGACTTTTATTTTATGTTTTACAGTAAATGTGATCTCATTAGATGATTATGACTCTTGCATTAATGCACTGGTTGAGGTGAAACTCATTTTAAACAATTAACTAATGTTTATTATTCCTCTGTACTGCAGATAGCTTTGGCCCGAGGCATTATGTTTTCAGGTTTTCCATCCGTCCATCTTTGTGAATGCGATATCTCAAGAACGCCTCAAGGGAATTTTTTCAAATTTGGGACGAATGTCCACTTTTAATTATTAGATTTTGGTGGTGACATCATAATGTTCTGTATAAAACAATTTTCTGTCCATTATTTAACGTCATATCTCAGGAACAGAAGGGGAGACATTTGGTCAGATACTGAATTGGTGACTCTAATCTTGAAACTGTGCTGATTGTATAGATCTTCAGTGTGTGAAGCATCCATGTTTTCACTGACATGGATGGAGACTGTCAGAGACACTGGACTGGTGGGCGGAGTCATACAACCACGGGGTGGTTATTCTAGTTTTCATTATGGATTAATCTGATTATTTTTTTCTCCAGTAATGAATTGTTTGGTTTGTAAAAATACTGAGATAGTGAGAAATAGCATCACAATGACCTACTGTAGAGCTGAAAGTGACACTTTTACAGTGTTTGTTTTGTCCAACCAACAGACCAAACCTCAACTTTATTATAATTATTAACATTATTAACAGAAAACAGTTGTGAAGCTGTGAAGCTAAAATGTTTTTACATGAAAAATTACTATCAGAAAAGTTTCATCAGTTCAGTCAGAATACTGGGCGAGGATCTGAGGATCTGTTGTGCACTTAGCAGCGCTGATACAAATGTTGCTTTCTGCTCAGCCTTAGCTTTACCCTCACTGTGTGCGCAGGTGACCCAGCGGCTGCACTGCGTCTCAGCAGCCAGCTAATCGCTCTGGGCGCTGACGTGAGTCTGAGGAGCCGCTGGACCAACATGAACGCTCTGCACTACGCCGCTTACTTTGACGTCCCAGAACTGATCCGAGTCCTGCTCAAAGCCTCTAAACCAAGAGGTACACACACACACACACATCACACACACACACATCACACAATGTATGGAGCTCCAGCTCAGGGGTGAAGGTTAATCTGTGACCTCTTCTTCTTCTGTTGTTTCCACAGTGTTGAACTCCACCTGCAGTGATTTCCACTATGGCACAGCTCTCCACATTGCTGCCTCCAACCTCTGTCTGGGTGCAGTCAAATGTCTGCTAGAGCACGGAGCCAACCCCACTGTCCGGGTAAAAACTCTTTATTTTATTTTATTTTATTTTATTTTATGCTTGATAATCACACTGAGCCATCATTTGGTTTCACTTTATTCTTCTGTGTGACACTGGTCATGAGGTTACTTTGCTCTGACCAGTCAGTTATGACTCATTTTCTCATGAGTTCTTGTTGTGACAGTTCAACTTAGGACCCAAACACAAACACAACCAGGAAACTTGGAATGGTTAAAGGCAGCTTATTGTAGTGTGAAGACATGGAGCTGATGGCTTGAGTGAAATGATGGCTGAGGTGGGCAGGGAATGGCAAAGCAGAGCAGGCAGATTAGCTGAAGGCAGAGCAGTCCAAATCAGGAGGCAGAAGACAAGCGGGGGCGGGGGGTTGGGGGGACCAGGAGGCCACGCCCAGCAAACACACAGAGACAGACTGAAAACAAATATGAGACACTAGGGCCGGCAAGTTCTGGTAGAAGTTGTAGGGACTGCAAACTTTAAAGGGTAGCTTCAGTATTTTCAACCTGGACCCTTTTCCCATGCTGTTTAGTCAGTGACTAATGGAAACGACAGCTTCTAAAGTTGGTCCAGTATTAAGCAACAATGCTGCAGACGGCAGTGACAAAACAGGCTACATTGTTAAGCTAATGGGTATTTGTGCAGCGTCAATGTACGTTCTCTAAAAGTGTTCGAGAGTGTCTCAGATTGCACACTTCAGTGAGTACACTTTGATGTAGTACACTATGCACACTACGTACTTCTTGCGTGGTGCACTAGTTTCCTGCCGTTTTACACTTATCGGTTTTGCACTTTTTTTTTTTTTTACTGCCTCTTCCTCTTCTTTACCATGTTTTTAGATGGAGAAGTGCAAACGGATTGTGGAGTATTATCGCCAACATTTGGCCACTATCTCTGCCCACACATAAATCAAACTTACGCCACAACGTCGATGCTGATTAAAATGTGCCGCCATAGCTAGGAGCAAGTTAGCTAGCTAGTTAGCACTTGCATTATTGTTCGCAGCACCAAATCATAACAGACCCAACAAACATTATTGACAACTTTTATTCAACAACAGTGTTGGTACAAAAAAAAACAACATGTATAACTAACATGCTTCTTGTTGTCCGGCTACCATGTCAGAAGTTGAGAAGTTTGCTATGTCACAAAGATGGCGACCGTTGAGGGTGAGAAGTGTCCATCATTCTACACTCAACTTTTGGACTCTTTTGAGTGCGTCAGTAGTACACTGCATTTTCCCATACTATGCAGCGTGAACGCACTTACAGTAGTGCACTTGGCACTCAAAATATGTGTTTAGTACAGAAGAAGTGATTGAGACACACTGTTTTTGTCACTGACAGGCTCAGATTATTATTCTAAGTGTCTGACAACATTGTGGAAAGGATCCCAACAGAGATAAACCTTTTTGTTTAAGGGTAAGTTTCCAGTTTCCAAGTAACCAGAAACAGCCCCGAAATCACCATCAACAAACACCAAACTGTTGAAATAAATTCTTAATTCATCCAGTTAGACAGGACAATAGGCCGCCTCAGTACACTCTTAAAATACTGTTTATTTAAATGGAGTCTGGTGGGTTTGAAAATGTTTCCTATTAAACAAAAAGGATATTACTCTTTAACTTAAGGTCTATCTCTGTAGGGATCCTTTCCATAATGTTGTCAGAAAAAACAAACACTTTTAGTGGATGCACACTGATGGTGCACAGATGCCCTGAGTGGTTACATTGCAGCTTGTTTTGCTGCTGCTGACTGCATCACTCAGTACAGTTTCAAAAACAGTACAGTTCCAATTAGTCACATGGACACAAAAACATGAGAACACAGGGTCCAAGTTGAACATTTATCCCTGAACATCTTCATCCCACCTACACAACAGTAATTGACTCGCTTGGTTTTCCAACCAGGGGCACAGCCATTATTGAGCGCAACAAACACACACATATATACACATTTACCCAGACACTCTTCCTGTGGCCTGTGGATAATCTATCATGGTCATGATTCAGCACACTGCCAAAACTTGATTACTTGATGTAACCAGAGAATGGTCTGTTTCTCTGCAGAATGATAAGGGCCAGGTTCCGGGGGAGGTGGTTCCCGACCCGATGGACATGAGTCTGGACAAGGCAGAGGCTGCTATGGTTGCCAAAGAGCTGAAGCAACTGCTGCTGGACGCCGTCCCTCTGAGCTGCAACCTTCCAAGAGCCACGCTGCCAAACTACGACAACATCCCAGGAAACCTGATGCTGTCCTCGCTGGGGCTGAAGCTGGGGGATCGTGTGCTGCTGGACGACATGAAGGTCAGAGGCACACTGAGGATCAGAAATGTTGTTAAACAGAGGAAGGACAAAATGTGTCGATGCACAAAATGTGGCATTTTAACGGCTGCCTACTGTATTGAATACACTGACTAAGGATAGGGGTGTAACAATACACGTATTCGTATTAAACCATTCAGTACAAGGCTTTCGGTTTGGTACACATTACAAACCAAATGAGACGTTGAACTATTCTATTACATTTGGAAAATCTAATTTTCAGTGTCCGTGTTAAACATAATGCAGTCAGGACCACTTAAGTCTTAAGTCTAAACGTTACTTCCATTGCAGGATTATATTTTGCGGCATGGCTCTGTTCTGGGGCCTCTCTTCCTTTCGGCGGGCCTATGCAGAAAGCCTAAGGTGGAGAGAGCACACCTCTCTGCCCTTTCACACGCATACAAGGAAAGCCTAAGGCAGAGAGAGCAAACCTCCCTGCCCTTCCACGTGCATTTGCAGAAAGCCTGAGGCAGAGAAAGCAAACCTCCCTACCCTGTCATGGGCCTACACGAAAAGCCTTAAAGCAGAGAAAACACACCTCTCTGCCCTTCCATGTGCATACAACAAATAATTACAGATACAAAAAAACAAAAGGATTTCTGTAGCATTTTTACTTTTTGCTTTATCAACAATGTACTGTATACCACTGTATCGTACCGAACCGAACTGTGAATTTTGTGAACACCCCTGATAAGTACCTCACACAACACAACTTCAAACTATCCCTTTAAAGCTTGCAGTTGTGTTGTGTGATGGCTGTCAGTTTGTCCTTCACACCTTCAAGCTGTATGAGCTCTGAACAGTGTGTTCTCGCTCTGTAGCTCCCGACAGACCAGAGCCGAGACGACAGCCCGGCTGCAAACCTCACACAGGTTGGTTGGACTGGGCGCCGGCTGGAACATAGACTAACTGAACTGACTGCACCACTCTGACAACACTTTCTCTTCCTGTCACATGACAAATGAAAACCTGATAACCTGCACGCCATCTGTAGCGTTAATGTTACACTTCCTCCCCGTCCCCTCCATAAAACACAGCAGCAGACACTCAGACTTTCTGCTTCCACGCAACCTGAATGGATCTCTGCAGGCATGTTTCCAGCCGGGGAGGAATTTCACCTCTGACTTTATCTTTATCTTTCTTTATCTTCATTTCTGTGTGTCTCTCTTAGACCGGCACTCTCAGGTTTTGCGGTACTACAGAGTTTGCCAGTGGTCAGTGGGTCGGCGTGGAGCTCGACGAGCCAGAGGGAAAGAACGATGGCAGCGTGGGTGGCGTTCGCTATTTCATCTGCCCTCCTAAACTAGGTAACAGCATTCTCCATGACTCCAATGGGATGATGGTGTTGCTCTGCAGGTTCTTTGAGGTTTCACTGTGTTTGTCTGCAGGGATTTTTGCACCGGTGTCAAAGATTTCCAAAGCTGTGGATCAGACACCTTCATCCGTCACCTCCACCCCCCGAACCCCCCGCATGGACCTGGCCTCCCGCCTCGCTGGAAAGACCAAGAAGGAGAAAGAGAAGAAGGAGAAGGAGAGGGAGAAAGGTAACATAGGAGTGATGTGGTCCAGATTGTGTGTCATACATCAAAATTCTTCAAACTGGACACGTTTTGAAATAGAACATTTATCTATTGATGAATCAGGTGTGAATCTCTGTGGTACGATATATTTGTCTGCTGTGCGTTCTCAGCCCAGAAGAAGAAATCGTCAGTAGCCAGTCTGGATCCAGAGGGACTCAATGTGGAAGTTGGAGATCAGGTTCTGGTGGCCGGACAGAAACACGGCATCGTCCGCTTCTACGGCAAGACCGACTTTGCTCCAGGTCTGTCTGCAGGGCTTCAGCACATCCTCTATATTGTGTACTGCACACACAGCTCAATAGGCTCATGAGAAGCACTGTTTAATTCAAAATACAACTACACAAAATCTATCAACATGAAACAATTTTTACCTGAGCTGTTTGTGTCCCTGCAGGTTACTGGTTTGGAATCGAGTTAGATCAGGCGACAGGAAAACACGACGGCTCAGTGTTTGGAGTCCGCTACTTCAGCTGCCTGCCCAAATATGGAGTGTTTGCTCCGCCCTCCCGAGTCCAGAGGTAGGTCACCACAAACCTGAGAGTTTCTCATTGTTTTAGTTCCTCTTATCATATTCTGCCAAAAGAAGACTTTTAATTCAGCTTTGATGCATGAAAGGCACCGGGTGAAGACGTTATAGGTGCATGATGTTCAAACCAGTGGAGGTCTGGTGCGATGTTATGGTCCACTTTACACCAGACTAACATTTATTTTAGTCAAGTTTTCTTCTTTTAATTAATTCACTTTGACAAAATCTGTTGCTCTGTCAGAATTGGAGGTCCTAAAGAAGGCTCACAGAACGACAGCTCCATGGTGAAGAAAGTCCACCAAGTCACCAGTGAGTATCTTTCATTGTGTTGTTGTATCACCGTCCTCTCCTTGTGAATACGATATCTCAAGAATGCCTCAAGGGAATTTCTTCAAATTTGAAAGGATGAACTGATTAGTTTTTGGTGGTCAAAGGTCATTAGTCAAGATCACTGTGACCTTGTCTGTCTCATTTTTATGAACGCCATTTTGTGTATGTTGTGTTGCATAAGGGCAATAAAACCTGGAACAGTAATACAAAACGTATGGATCAGAGGCATACAGTACATTTATAAACCTGGAAATAGCATCACTGGGCTCACCTTTATGTTCACCCCCAAATCCATAAGTAATGGTGACGTCCTCCTCGTTTCTGTATCATTAAAAGTCCGTCATTTGTTTGTTTGTGTTCTGCAGTGTCACAGCCGAAGCGTAACTTCAACACGATGCGTTCTCCTAAAGACCTGACCTCTGAGAGCTCCATATCCAGGTGAGGTCACAGAGACAGGATCGACTCTCTGACAACTAATAATAAACCTGTCAGGCTGCGTTCACAACACAGCTGTTCACATCCAAGTCTGACCTTCTGCCTAAAAATATCTGACAATATTCCATGTGGGTTTGGAGAAGGAAAAGATTCTCACGTTTACACCTTGCACAGCTAAAGATGGATGTATGATGGAGAAGCTTTTACCAGGCGTGTAAACAGAGCCTCAGTTTATGAAAACTGCTGTACCTCCTGCTCTTCTTTCTCTTCATCAACTCCTCTTCCTTTTGTTCTTCTGTACGCTCATGCCCCTTCCTCTCCTTATCTCTCTCTTCCTCTCCCTCCTTTCCTCTTCTCCTCCAGGTTGCTGTTCTGCTGCTGGTTTCCGTGGATGCTGCGTGCTGAGATGCAGTCCTAACCACGCCCTCCTCCTTCGTCCTCTTCCACCAGATTGATCTCTCCGCTCTTTCTCTCTTCATCTTTTACTTTGTCGCTTTCCTCTCTCTTTCAGTCTCTTCAGACGTTCACTGTCGCCATTCAGACTTCTCGTATAGTGAAACCCTCTTCTCTCGTACTCTCAGCCCAAATCCCTCTAATTTAGCCGTTCTATAGCAAAATCTATAGTGCCTTGTATCTGATCAAAATGTCCTGCATTCCTTTAACGAAACTCTGCTAAAGCAATCCCCCTAAAATATTCTCCTCACCCCTTTACACGTCTTATCTTTTAGTTTCAACAAGTCCTCATCTCATTGTCCCAGCTTCGTCCGTCTTTATTTCAGGACATCATAAACCACAAAACATCTGTTTGTGCTGCTGCATGTTTTGTTTTTGCTGCTGCTCGATTTGGGTCTCACCGAATTTGGAGGTTTGCACCAGCGAGCTAAAAATTAGGATGTAAAGCTGATGTTTTGACTCGTGGTTTGCAGCTCGCAAATGTACGCACACTCGTTAAATCCCATGACATACTCCGCCTGCGTACCTGAACACAGACAACAGTGAGGTTTGCCAAACAAATGACAACTGTACATGAGTCTGAGTCCAGAAGAGGCCCAACGAACCAGGCCGACAGTTGTGAGGAAGCATTAATCTTCTGAGTGCCTGCGACGCTTCAAAATGCACACTTGTGTCACACTGAGAATTTTAAGTGCCCAAACAGAACACACACTACGTTTACATGCACACAGTAATGCCCTTATCCTGAAAAAGACAGCATTCCTACATGGGTAATGTTTAAAAATGAATATTTCACTAATATTCCTGCTTACATGCAGGCGTGCTCTAACGTCTTTTTATAGGCAAAATATGGAAAATTAGAACGGCTGGAGCCGCTTGTACCATTTTGCTTCTTTGTGTCAAAATTTTATGGCTCCATGCCAGTGAGTGTTGTGGCTGGAGCCATAATGTTTTGGGGTTGTTTGTCGATCTCTGCCCCAGTCTTGTGAATGTGATACGCCTTGAGGGAATTCCTTCATATTGGCACAAACGTCCACATGGACTCAAGAATGGACTGATCAGACTTTGGTGGTTTGGTGGTCAAAGATCCCTGTGACCAAACATGTTTTTGGAAGTCACCCACTAATTATGACAAAACTTCACACAGAATGAGGTGACAACATTTAATATCCAGAAGGTCAAAGGTCAGCTTCACTGTGACATCATAATATTTTGTAAAAACACTTAACTGGCCATTACTCAACGTCATATCTCAGGAACAGAAGGGGAGACATTTGGTCAGATACTGAATTGATGACTCTAATCTTGAAACATCTGTGTGTGAAGCATCCGTGTTTTCACAGACATGGATGGAAACTAAAAGAGACACTGGACTGGTACATGGAGGCGTACAACCATAGAGTGGTAATTCTAGTTTCAAATTTTTCCCACCAGTGGCGGACTCATTGGCGCGTGATAACGCAGCCTCCTTCTCTCATTCCGTTAACCACCTTCTTGAAAATGTCGGCATTGCGATATGCACAATGGATTTTGCACAAATCCATAAACCTGCTGATAGACAAGTCTTTCGTGATGTTTGAAAGTAGGTGTGTTCTTCCACCTGACCAAATGTGGGCTTTTCCATGGGGCATGCATCTCTACCCCAGCCTGTGAACTGTTAGCTAGTTGGTTTGTATACAACTCACAGAGCTGACTAAACAGGCAAGAGGCCAAGTGTTGACAACTGCAGCAAAAACCACAACTGAGATAAATATTCCAAATGTATACATGCCCAAAGAATGCTCCTGGCGTATCCCACATATCTTAATCTGGAAAAGGCCAAATTCGGAATAGCCAAAGGAAATATGCTGTTTATTAGGATATTAGTGTGCATGTAAGCGTAGTCACTGTGTGAAATTCAAAGTGTAGAAAATGTTGGATCCAGATCTGGTTTCTGCTTCCTCACTTCTCACCTGAGACCAAGAACTCAGTCGTTATAACTGTGGACTGCGTGTGAACAATTTTCATCACCTGCATGCTTTAATCTCAGATGTCAAACTGAAACCAGTTAATCAATGACTGACTTTGTCGTTTTTTATCATAGTCTCACAGTCAGTTATATTTTTTTATCTCATGTATTTAAGCCTTAGAAAACAAAAAAGTTCTTGGTCTCTATCAGCCTGTTTACACCTGTTATCACAAGTGGACGGCGCTAAACACAAACAACCACCAAGACACATTGTGATGCGGTCACTCAAACCACTTGTCAGGGACGCATTTGACCACATGTCATCTGTGGTGTGAAAGCTAACACTTCCTGATGCGCCACGACAAGGACTGCGTCATCAGTGTCAGACATGGTGGTTGCTTTGGTGACAGTGTGCTAACCATCCATCGTTACATTGGATTCTGCTGGCACACAACCGCTAGCATGACTGGTGAACATGTGGACTTAATAACTGTGCACGGGCCCCTTCGAAATCTGAACACAAGTGTTCAGCTGCAGACGCATGACAGACACCAGTGTGGACGGTGATGCGTCTCAGCTGTCCACTTGTCCTCTGATTATGGAAACGCATGCCAGTACCAGGTGTAATCAGGCTCTGTGTCTCCCGTCACATACTGTTCAGGGAACGCTGCTCTGAAGTTGATGTGGGTGCCATTTTATTACAGTAAGATGAATTTGATGTTTCTTAAACAACAAATCTAAACAGTAACTTTTTGCTTCATCACTTAGAAGAAGAAAAAACAATCTGTTCATTTAGTCGTTTTAGATGACGAACTGTAGTTAGACATTATAGTGACTGAACGTCTTAGAACAACTGTCATTATTAATCAGTGTGTTGCCAAATAGAAACATTAGTCCATCTAGTTACATTTAAAATACAGTATATTATAGAAATCTTATAAAGAGCTGCAATCTGTAGTTAACCAAAAGTGCTAACAGACCCAAAATGATTATTCTTTTTCCAATGCAATTTAAAATCAAAAAAGGTGTTTTCAGCCCTGCTACATGTGATATTAATGTTTTTGTGTTGCTGCCGTCACACTCGCGTCTGAAAATAAGCTTAATTTAAAGTTAATATCAGCTTTAATCCATTGGGAAATTAGTATTTGTTTATAATAGTAATACCGCTCGTGTCCCTTCATCATCTCTGTCATCTCAAGGTTTTTAATTTCCTAACACAGAAATTTAAACCCTGGATAAACTCTCCAGAGAGTCCATGATATTTGTGAAAGTTTTCCTCTCTGCTTCTCTTCCCCTCTTCTCTTATCCCTCTCTTTCTCTCCGTTTAAATAAGACCTTGCTTCCTTTTGTGAATGTGAGCATCTGCGAAAAGACGAAACAAAAACACGAGTTAAACTGAACTTACGTGTGTTCGCTTAATGTTAAAAATCTCTCTCGAAGTGTAACTGAAAACAGCAATATGTAAACAGTGTACCTATCTCTGTGTGGAAATGGTTCCTGTGTTAATGTCTCTTTACACTCTGTAAGCGCACTGATACAGAGAGATGAACACGCTCACACACTCTGATGGCCGAGGCTGCTGGAGACGAGACGCTCAAACAAGTGTTCATACAGACGAGTCAAAGGAATAATCTGTGGAGGCATGTTTACACCTCAGGGACTGGTGGAGTCAAAAGTTCAAGAGCCAGTCAGAGGCTTTGTTTTTGTTTCTGTCGATGAAGTGGCTGCAGTCGCAGGTGAATATACAGATAAGTCCAACTCCAACTGTGGAGGTCCAAAGCTGCATCTAAATCTGTAACTGACAAACATGTATCGGAGGTTCTCCAGGTGAAATCCTCAGTTTATAACCATGAGTCAGCATTCACAGTTTTTTTTAGACAAATGTTTGTTTTACAGCTCCAGGAAGACTTGAGTATAAATGATGTATATTCTGGACATAAAACACACAGGGATTAGCAGAGCTCAGCAGGGTTCCCACCATCATGGGAAACCTGGAGAAGTCATGGAATTTCAGTCTCATTTTCCAGGCCTGGGAAGGTCATGGAATTCCTAAAAATCATTTAAAATTTTGGAAAACTCATGGACTTTTGTTGTTTATAATGAAATGAATTATTACAGTAATTTTCAGGGGATAACCCTTCATGTCATGCAACATAACAGCAAATTTATTTTCTGTAAGTTAGCCGTTGACAAACATAGCTCTAATATACGCTAACTTAGAGCTGTACAATATATCCTTTCAGCATCACATTACCACTTAACCTTCACTTCCCCGACAAATGTGTTTAACTGTGCGTTCAACTCTTAAAGTTTTGGTAAAATCCAAAATTTTGTTCTTGACTTTTGAAATCCACCAGCCTGTGAAGCTGCACAGTGAGACACTTTGTTTGCTCTGGTGAAAGACCTGACTCTTCACTATCAACCCAGTCGCCAGAATAAATGTTGGCATTGCACCTTTCTGCAAACTAAATGTTACATTTCTGTGTGATTTAACAACACTGTGGTTAACATGAAGTTATTTAGGCATAAAAACAACTTGGTCATGGTTAGATTGTGTTTTGGGTGAAAATGCCCACTGCTGGAAATGCACTGATGTCTCAGCAAAAACGATGCTTTACGAGACACAATCTTAGCTGGAAAAACAGTGAGAGGTTGCTAAGAAACACGCATGTTTGGTGGCTGAATATTTGCTGGAGGACAAACGCTTGCTAGAACACAACCAGTCTTGTAGTTTGTTGGTGTTGAACAGTGGTCTGCAGCTTGGCAGGCGTCTCGTCTAGGTGACCTCCTCCTCCATGACAAAGTCAGCTTATATACTACATCACTTTAGAAATGCTTGTATGATGCATGTGAAACGTACAAATCTGTGGTTTGCAGAAATGAACAATGCCGACATTTTCTTCAGGCGACTGGCCTGTCACTCTGATTGTGTCTGTGTGGAGTTCAGACTGACAGTAAAATCCCTCAAACTGAACTTTGTTGTTTCAGTATCTCTCTGAGTCTGTCTCTGTGCTCTGCAGCCTCGGCTAAGGGAAACACTTTGTGGTTGCTCCTGCACACTGCTGTTGATAACTGTTCTTTTTGTGCCCGTGAAATCAGCTTCAACATTATACTGATGATAACTACAGCGCTTTGCACTCATCAGGTGCTCAGTTTAGCTCAACCAGCTGCACAGTTTAGTCAGGCTGTGATCGGACCGAAAACTTGTCATTGTCATCAATAATCTCAAAGCAAATGAGACGTCAAAATATCAAATGGTGCAAGTTATACTTCACCAAACTCATAAGCTTTGATACGAGTCGTAGGTTGAGTTATGTGGCATCCTGATAGGTGAACGGAGCACTCAACAGTTTTGCATTTTGAACACAAACTCCTGCTCTGTTTACGCTTATGTCAGGGTGTTTGTTGGCTGGTTTAATCAGCTTGATAAGGTGCAGAGCACTTGCAACTAAATGGAAAGAATAGAGTTAGCAAATCTAGCACTCTCAATGTTTTTGGAAAAATTGGAAATCAACAAAGGAGCTTTTTAGATGTGAATATGTCCTTAAACATGACAGAAATTACTGTTATTTCCTGAAAACTAAAATATGTCCTGGTTTGATTTATTCGGGTTATCAGGAAGTCACATTTGCCCAGATGTATTGTTGTACAATGTCCCTTTAAATTCCAGCTTTGTTTAGGGACAGCCAAATTAAGCATTCCTCTGAAGTTAAATTGGGAAAACTAAATTAACTCTACTTAAACACCACTTTTCTGAAGGACTCATGGTTATTGAAACTGTCCTTAAAATATGTTTTGCGAGACAGTTTTTTGAAAAGTGAGAATGTTGATGCCACGATATGCAGATGACTCACAGCTTTACCTTTCTACATTCATGCTGTTGGCTACTTTCCCCCACCATCCCATCCAGACCTGAACAAAAGAGCCTGATGAACTGAAGCAACTCCACATGTTGCAGTTTACATCTCTTTATAATTTTACACAAAGGAAAATGTTTTTGCAACAAACGCGCTGCTGCTGCAGCAGCCCTGCTTTTCAATGCTAAAGCTGCACAGAGTCAGGACGTGCCGACTCCGTCACCTTAGAGAATAGACGTCAGTGGACCACAGTGATGGTGAGGTTTGTCTTTGTACAGTAAACGTACAGTACAGTTAATGTGTCCCAGTGAAGCCTCTGTTGGTTTGAACATAGTGTTCTTACTGCTGTGTAAATGTGGAGCTTTCTCTGGTTCGGCCACTAAGTGTCACTAGTGAGTCTCTGGTTAATCATTTCAAGACAAACAAATCGTTACATACGCTTTCCTCATTACATAATCTCTGTTTGATTTGCTCCATTTAAAGGACTACACTGGTTTTGCAGCCAGCAGAAGAAAATGCTGGCGTCGTACGTTTCTGCAAACCACGCATACGTTACATTTGTACGTTATTATGTAGCAGATACATTGAAACTTTTTGTATAAATAACGCTGTGGTTAATATGTGGTTAGGTTTAGGAATGAAAACCATTTGTTATGGTTAGGAAAAGATTGTGTTTTGGCTTAAATTACCTGGTTTGGGGGACACTGTCCTCGCTAAAAAAGGAATGTCTCAGTAAAAATACAGTCGCTTTTCATGCCACTATCCAGACAGGACGAACTGACAGGTCGCTACGAAATAGCCACATTGACACAGCAATGACTCGCTAAATCACATCTGGTTTTATTGTTTGTTGGTTTTGAACAGTGGTCTGCAGCTTGGCAGGCATATCACCAAAGTGTCGCGCCATCATGGCTGCACCTTGAAAGTCAGACCCCTCAAACGACTAAGATCGCTTCAAATCGAGCAGTCATTTTTTGTTTTGTTTTTTTGGTAGTCAGTGTGCTGCACAGTGTACTCCTGGGGAGGTTTTGGTTCCTAGCAGCAGTTAGAATAGGCCCCAGTGCACACTCTTATTATGGCTCTTTGCATCGAAAAAGCTACCGTATGTTTTATAGTATCATCACATGATCAAATACAGACTTGACGTTGAACAATATCAACATACATATTACCAATCGTCACTGCAAATCTGCATGTGACAAAAATACCAAGTAAATTAAAAAATTATACATTAAATTGATTTTTTAAAAGTGTATTTATAATTTATATTGTTCACGTAAAATGAACAAATAATTTTATTATAGATTTCTACTGACTTTCACAAAATAAAAGCAAAGAAACACTGACGGAGATGGGTTTGCCTTCTCGAGTGCATATATAGCAGATAACAGCATTTATATTTTGTGTTTGTCTTTAACCACGGGCGTAGTTCTGAGGTGGGAAGTTGAATCCCTCACAAGGTCCCGTTCTCCAGCTACTCAGTCTACGGGACCCCCCACCCCATGGGCCCCAGTGCAGCCGCACTGCCTGCACTGTCTATATTCACACCCCTGGTCCCCAGATTGAGCTGAGTGAGCGCTCTTGACTTCCATGCTACTCTTTGGCACAGACAGCTGTGGACACAGAGGAGGAGAAACATTCCACCATAAGGCTGCGAGATAACGTTATCTTCTCTCCTCTGCGTAGAAGTGGTTATTTTAAAGCTCACAGGTTAATACGACACAGCGTCTGGTTTTTGTTTGATATCTAGTGTTGGCAGAAAATGTTGTTGCACATTTCTAATTGGTCGTTACCGCCGTTAGCTTGTTTGCTGTGAATGCTGCTGTCACACTGAACGTCCGGCTGAGCCCTGTTCAAACTTTAAAACTTTATATGGAAAAAAAATGTTTGTATTAAATGACCGTATCCGATTCAACTAACATAATTCTAACTTGCCCTACGCGCCATCCACCATCCCACTCATACACTTCGTCACTTAAGAAACCTTGATATGATGTATGAGACGTGCTAATGTAACGTATTTTGCAGAAACGTACAATGTCAGCATTTTCTTCTAGTGACTGGGCTGAGTCTTTCCTGCTTTAGCTCTTTAACTATAAACTATTGTATGTATACTTATATTCCGCTGACTCCTTTCCAAACCCTTCCTGTAGTTTTTTGTTTTATTTCCTTCGGTTTCTGTTTATTTCTAAGAAAATCAACATGAAACCTGCTGCGTGAATTTTGCATCTTTGCCCAAATTCAGTCATGTTTATGTTATTTTCTCGCATAAAACTCCAAGAAATCAATCAATCACTGACGGATGGTTTGGAGACTGATCAGCAGGAATGTAAAGTAGGCTATTTGTGATTTGTAGTTGATGAGTTGAAATATTTAGACTCACCGGTTTGGTCCATTTAAATCTTCCTATAATCGATCGGTGTACGTGTCTGAGAATATAATGTTGAAGTCATTCTCATAGAAACAAACTCAGCACTGGTTGTTTTAACATTAATACGTCTTAAGAATAAACAGTATATAGCCTATATTTTGATAACTTCACTAAGTGTACTTTTTGTTCTCCGGTTTTGTAGTGTGTGTGTGTGTGTGTTATATTTTGTGCTCGGTTACAGTCCATGTGTGTGTGAGTAACTCCTGTTTTAAAAGCGTGTGAAGCTGACGGACGTTTAAGAGGAAACAGGGGAGAACGAGCATCGGACGTCTTCATCCTAACAGATACTCACTGCATGCTCTCTCTTCTCTCTCTGTAACTTTCTCTCTCAGTATTTTCTCATTTTGGTTTTTCGATATGTGTATCTTCTTCTCATCAGCATGGAAATGCTTCTAATAATAACAGTGACGACTCTATGAATATAATAAAGAATTTGATGTTGTTTTTCCTACCTCTCCTGTCCATTGCTTTTACTCACACAAAACAGTTTGGAGGATATGTATTTAATGCCTCTGCGCCTGAAACAGCTGAGACCAGAGGCATTATGACTTCCGGTTGACTGACCTCCCATTCTTGTGTACGCAATATGATTTCATTTATTCAGATTTGGCTTGAATGTCCACTTAGACTCAACAATGAACTGAATAGATTTTTGTCCTCATCATATTTTGAAGAAATGAAAGAGTGATGTCAGAGAGAAGCAGACAGAGCCGGCCCGATTCTACGTTATGATTGGCCAATCTGCGTGCAGGGGCGGGACTTGGCGAAGGGTCGATTTTGGCATGAACGTCCAATTTGAGTTGAGGATGGACTGATTAGAATGTGGTGGTCAAAGGTCAGGGTCAGCACCATCCATCAGAATCCTGCACCAGGTCACCAGGTAACCTGCAAAATACTGTGTAATGGGTAAAAATTAAATTAAATTATCAAGTTGCAGTTCCTTTTATTTTGAAAGTCAGTGACACAAGTGTAACCTTTGACCCCGTGGTCACACTGGTCACCGACGTGGAGGACTCCAGCCATGACACTTTGCAGCCCGAGGATGAGGTGGCAGCCTACATGGAGTTCAAGACACCCAAGGAGGATCCTTTGGAGGTTTGATGGTGGAGGAAGGAGCATGCTAACATGTTTCCTAACCTGGCAGTGATTGAATGTTTTCACCATCCAGTCAAAGAGAAACCTGCGTCCCCTCACAATAATCTTTAAATACAGTACAAACAGACTCATGCTTGTCTGTGGCGCCCCCCTGAGGATGAAAGCTCACAGTGCAGATGGGAAGAATCTGGAAAGCTTCCTATATTTAATTTTTAATTTTTTAATTTCTACCCTTTGGCCTCTGACTAAATTTGTGGCCTTTTTGCAGGACTTTGTTTTTCTATTTCTTTTGATACTTGTATACACATATATACATATGTATGTATATATATATATATATTATATATATATAAAGTGGTCCGCTTCATCGAAGGTCTCAGCCTTAGACATAGGGTGAGGAGCTCGGACATCCGGAGGGAGCTCGGAGTAGAGCCGCTGCTCCTTCACGTTGAAAGGGGTCAGTTGAGGTGACTCGGGCATCTGATCGGGATCCTCCTGGGCGCCTCCCGCTGGAGGTGTTCTGGGCACGTCCCACTGGTAGGAGGCCCCGGGGCAGACCCAGAACACACTGGAGGGATTACATATCTCATCTGGCCTGGGAACACCTTGGGGTCCTCCAGGAGGAGCTGGAAAGTGTTGCTGGGGAGAGGGATGTCTGGGGTGCTTTGCTCAGCCTGCTGCCCCCGCGACCCGGCCCCGGATAAGCAGATGAAAATGGATGGATGGATGGATATATATGTATATTATTTGGCCCATGGCATTTTCTCAGTTAAAAGCGTGTAGTGTGCCAACAGCTGCCTTTGAGTTGAGCCCCTGTCCCCTCCTCCTGTCAACTTCCCTTTCCATAGCCATTATACAGTAAATACATGCAAATGAGACGTCCTGAATGAGCCTCTGAGTCAGAGAAGAACACCGTGTACTGGATGGCCTTAAAATGCAGCACTGTATCAGGTTTCTCTTCTTCACTTTGCCTTGTGATCTCAAGTGGGTCTGGAGTGAGGCCGATCACTGAGCCAGCCTCTCTGATCATCTTATTGATCCTGTTTTTGTCATCCACACTGATGTGCGCCCCCTCTCCCCCAGAAGAGCACAGCATAGGACAGGACAGTAGTTAAGATTTCCTAATAAAAAAAATAACGTACCAGTACTATACACACAGTGAGCTAGTTTGATCCAGTGGTTCCCACCCTAGGGGGTAGGGCCCCTCAGAAGGGTCACCATATAAATCTGAGGGGTCGTCACATGATTAACGGGAGAGAAGAAGAAACTAAGTTTTTTTTTTTGTATTGCAAGTTTGTATTAACCACCAACAAACAAAACAACAAGAACACTGAATACAGAGCTGAATTTAGGCCAGTAAAGTGTCAGGGGATTAGGGGACGAGGTTGTGTTGGCTGTCGTGTGTGTGTGTTTGAATGGGCATATCTCATGCCCCGTATGTCGTAGAGACATGAAACTTTGCACAGAGATGCCTCTCCTCATGAGGAACACATTTGCCTCAAGAACCCATAACTTCCGCTTATATAGATTTTCCGCCATTTTGAATTTTTTGAAAAACACTTCAAATGACTAAGTCATGGTATGGTATGCTGTACATAATCACGGAAACTGTCAGTGTGTCATTCTGTCAGTCAGTCATTCTGTCTGTCCCACGTTTTTCTACTCACTGACGTGGTCAATCTATGTGAAACTGCACATAGGCATTGAGGATTAGCATAGATAGAAGGGGACAAAGCTACCAATGGGTATGGACTAGTATTGTAATATTGTTACAACTGCGGTTTCCATATTGTTTTGTCTACAGATTATTTTTTGTCATTACTATAATTATTATTATTCCAGGTTGGTTGTGTTTCTTTATTTTGACTCATCTGTCTGGGTTGCCCCCAGACCCTTAAAGGAAGGAGCTGGCCCTATGCGGACTTGATCCCTTGGGGGAAAAAAACTGCTCCTCTCACACTGAAGTCCAGTCAGTGACTACCAGCGTCAGACACCATTTAAAAAAGTTATCCAGTGACATTGGGAGGAAACACAGCCGGACAGCAACAAAAATGAAGGTGGCAGAAGTCCAAGCGGGGCAGGTGGGAGGGTGATGGATGGGTCCAACAACCACTGATTTTCACCCAGGAGGCCACTTTCACTTCCTGTTCTTTATATATATGAGATGTAGATTGTATAATTTGTTGAGAACAATATGATGCAACAACAATCAGGCAGGTTTGTCGCCAGTCGTCACTCAGCACTCTGTTGTTCATCCTTGAGTCTTGGCCCGTCTGTTTTCTGACCCAGTAGTCAGAGTCCTCTGTGAAACATCATAAATCGTCATGTTTGCTTCACCTGAACAAAGATGAGCCTCTGATCCTATAAATGATCACATTTAAATTGGGCAGGAGTCAAAACAATTCCCAGGCCCAAATTTGCATGAAGTCAAATGATCATGAGGACCACGTCATCTGCTGTAGTGACAGTTCATGCAAATTCCACACGCACATTTCAGAGGTTATTAAAACAAGGCAAAGTCTATGCTGGCGATAACCAGAGGAACTTTTCAAAGTTTACGCAAAGAATTATTTTCACCATTATTTAAATCCCTGGTGAGATCTCATCTTGAATTTGTAGCACTGCACCAGAATTTTTTTAAATTAAATTTCATGAAATATGACTGAGCACTGCACAGGAAATGTGCACACACACAATATGATTTCTTTATTATACCATTGCATTTGTGTTAACTTTTTCATGGCATACTTTTTATGACCTTTTCATAATATTTTTATGACATACTAAGACTTTACAAAAACTACAACAATCGACAGTGATGTAGTCAACACAACACTCATATTACATGTTAGTTATCCACTTTTTGATACATTCAAATGTAATGACAAAGAGACACTGCAGTGTTGGGTGAAGAAGACGAATTGCAAAACAACTACAAAGAGACAACAAATTAACACAAAAGTGCAAAATTAACACAACAAACACAAAAAACCCCACAAAGTTGCAAAATGAATACATATGTTCTCTCTCTGTGATGTGTGGCTGTGGCTCATCAAATGTATTTGTCTAAAACAGAGAAGTGGCATTTCAGAAGTCAGTGTTTGCTTCACCTGAACAAAGACAAGCCGCTGATCCTATAAATGATCACATTTAAATAATTGGGCAGGAAAAAATTTCCAGGCCCAAATTTGCATGAAGTCAAATGATCTTCAGGAACTGTAATGAAATTTCACTCAAATTCCACATGCACATTTCAGAGGTTATTAAAACAATGCTGGCGATAACCAGAGGAACTTTTCAAAATTTACGCAAATAATTATTTTCACCATTATGTAAATCCCTGGTGAGATCTCATCTTGAATTTGTAGTATTGCACCAGAATTTTTTAAATTAAATTTCATGAAATGTGACTGAGCACTGCACAGGAAACGTGCACACCACGGCAGGAATTTCACGAGGGCCATGAGGGCCATGACCCCCGTGCCCTCCTAATTTGGCCTTGTGCCCTTGTGGCCACAGTGGCCTTGATGCCCCGCCTGCACTGCTCCAGGTGATTTTGCGTTTTTCTCCTCTGCCTCTTTCCTGTCAACACGGCTTTCACACTTGCGTCTTTTGAGTAAAAAAATTTGTCTTTTGATGACATTCTGGATTCTTATTGGGCAACATCAAATGAGACAATGCGTACATCACCAGTGGTGGGTTTGTTCAAGCCTGGCATGAACCGCTTGGGCTATAATGACAGTTTGACACCAATCACTCATCGGCAAACCAGGAGACTTCTTCAAACGCAAGCCCCCGCCCCCACCCCCACCCCCGTGTGTCCATGTCCGCGAGGCTGTGACGTTGGGTTTGAGACTGAAGAGAGGGAAAAAGTCGCTGGAGCTCAGGTACGACAGTGTGATAAATTAGCAAACGAATAAGATTTCAGCATATAGTTAACGTTAAATTTACGCAATATGCATTGCTGTACAGTATATCGCTACAACATTGACCCAGTGTTTAACGTGCCTACCGTAGCCTGTAACGTTAACATCAACAAACGCTTGCTAGCTTGTTGTCAAGTTTTTAAGCTGTGTTTTTAACACCGGTGGCTAGCTTCAAACAATAACATTTACTTTTATTCATTTACCACCAGCAATTATCATTCCAAGCAAGCAACGGAGGGAGAGGTGCCTTAAAAAAAGCTTTGAAGATGCAGCTAAAAACTATGGATGTTTTTTTAGGAGGTGAATGGTAAATTATGTTTCAAGTGGCAACGATATACTGTAGTTTGTTTTCATTGTTTGTTGTCTAACAACAAATCAAAAATAATTGTAAGCCAGTCTTGTTCAATGAATCAGTTTATCATGTACACTCAAAAAATATTTAGGCCTAATATTTAAGATTGTTTGCTTATAAATACATGAACCTGGTTGTTCTATATTTAAAACACATTGGGTTTATTAGTGCTATGAAATAAATCACATTAATACTTTTTTCAATTTTTTACAAATATGCTTTAAGTTTATTAGTTTGTTAAAACAATGTAATCCAAATGGATGGAAATTGCATATGCAATTGAAATACATACATGTACACTGCTGTAGCGCCACCATCAGGCCTATTGGCTTGTGTTTGCAGCTGAGACAGTCTGGCATAGGACTGGACCTTTGTGCAAATAATTAAATGCATGAATGAATTAAAACTTAAAAATTTCTTGTTTGCTTGAGCTTGTTTTATTTATTAATTTCACAGATAGTTATACATCCTTAGTCCTTAAATTATTCAATTCGTTATGGACGTGGACTTAAAATCATTGTTTTATGTTATGACCTTGCTGCCCTGGCTTTTGGCCTTTGTGCCCTCAAAAAATTGACAACACGAGTGACCTTGCCCCTAAAATGACAAAATTGCAGGCCTGGTGCACACAGTATGATTTCTGGCATTTGTGGCATATGTTCTCTCTCTGTGATGTGTGGCTGTGGTCCATCAAATGTATTTGTCTAAAACAGAGAAGTGGCATTTTAGTCAGAAGTCAGAGTCCTCTGTGAAACATGTAGAATTTAAATCATCCTATTTGCTCCACCTGAACAGAGATGAGCCTCTGATCCTATACGATCACATTTAAATAACTGGGCAGGACTCAGAAATTATTTTCACAGCACCAATTTGCATGAAGTCAAATGATCCTGGGGTAGTGGACTTAATTCAGGTGTAACAGAGAGACAATTCAACAGCCATAAATAAACTAAGAACAGATAACAACAGCAACAGACAAAGATGGACACAGTTCTTCTGCTCATCATGGCAGGCAAGTGTTTTATTTTCTTCTATTACAGCACAGTGAAACATGCTTATGGCTACAGCACTTTTATCAGGACATGATTATGATGCACTTCAGTTGTATGATACATGAGGATTCAAAATCACCAAATCTGGAGTGCATGGTTTTCATTTCTTTCAAAAGTAACTAGAGTTGTCAGACAAATGTAGTGCAGCAAAACGTTCAATAATTACCTCTGAGATGTTGTGCAGTCAGGGCCGTAATCACCTGTTCATAAGGGGGCAAGGCAAGGCAAGGCAATTTTATTTATATAGCACCATTCATACACAAGGCAATTCAATGTGCTTTACAAGGGAAATACGTTAAGATAAAACATTAAAGGAACAATAGATCATTAAAAACAAAAACTAAAAGCAAGAAAAACAGTGCAGAAAATGCAAACATAAAGCAAAAGCAACAGCAGACAAATATAAAAACAATAGCTACAGATTATCCTAACAATAAGTTACATATCTAGTTCACTGGTAAGCTGCAGTAAATAGTAATGTTTTAAGCCCTGATTTAAATGAGCTGACAGTTTCAGCCGACCTCAGATATTCTGGAAGTTTGTTC
>NC_065507.1:2291808-2292994 GCF_006386435.1 Epinephelus moara | reverse complement strand
TTTTACAAGTGCAGTCTCAGTGCTGTGATGTGCTCGAAATCCAGACTGAAAGGCATCAAAGATATTGATATTGTTTTTTGTTTATTGTTAAGTTGCTGAAAAACAACCTTTTCAATGATCTTTCCTAAAAATGGTAAGTTTGATATGGGCCTGTAGTTATTTATTACTGAGGCATCCAGATTAGGCTTTTTTAAGAGAGGTTTAATGACTGCAGTCTTCAGGGCCGTTGGAAAAAGGCCTGACTGAAGAGAACAGTATCTGTAGTATATCTGATGCTATGCAGTTAAAAACATCTTTAAAAAAGCTTGTAGGCAGAGTGTCAAGGCAGCAGGTAGTGAACCTAAGGTTTCTAACTATGTCTGTCAAAGTAGCATACTTTGACAGACAGACATTTCAACCCTTCAGGAGCGTCTGGGGCAGTTTATTTAGGAACTTAACAGCTAAATGGACCGTTTCAGAGCAGTCTGAAAAATCTACGATCGGGTGTTCTCAACATTTTGATGACTGAGTGCCATTTTTAGGGAGCCAGCATATTCTGTTAGGACAGTTCACCTGATTTCCACACACACATCTCAGAAAAATAAAGAATTAAAAGGCAAAATCTATGCTGGCAATAATCAGAATAACTTTCAAAATGTATGCAAAGAAATATTCTACCAAGATATAAATCCCTGCTGAGATCTCATCTTGAACTTGGAAGTTTGGTCTGGTATCCTCATAGATTAAAATATGTAGAAAAAAACTGAGAAAGTGAGCAACTAAACTAATTCCAGGTTTGATAGAGATGTTATATGAGAAGAGGTTAAGACAGCAACAAGTACAGTACCAACTCACCAACCAATTTCTGCTGAGCCAAAGTCATCCACTTTGGAATAATCTTACTATATAATGACAAAAACTCTGTGTGTGTGTGTCTGTTCCACGTTTTTCTCCTCACTGACTTGGTCAATCCTTGTGAAATTTGGTACAGTGGTAGAGGGTCATGGGAGGATGTGAATGAAGCAATATTACAAAGGGGGGCGCTATAGCAACCAATTGAAATGTCAAACTTTGAATGGGCATATCTCATGCCCCGTATGTCGTAGAGACATGAAACTTTGCACAGAGATGCCTCTCCTCATGAGGAACACATTTGCCTCAAGAACCCATAACTTCCACTTATATAGATTTTCCGCCATTTTGAATT
>NC_065507.1:2282397-2291194 GCF_006386435.1 Epinephelus moara | reverse complement strand
TGTCTCACTAGAGCTACGTATCGGGTAGTGACAGCAACACTGCCCCCACGGTTTGCGGTGGTACTGCTCCGTTTGGCCCGTATCCGTAAGCTTTATGGAAACGTGCAGAAATACGGACGAAATGAACGCAGAGCATGGACAGAAGGCTCCGTCCGTATCCGGATCCATATTTAACATTGAGCATAAATGGGCCTTAAGTCATGGTATGACTCTGTACATAATCACGGAAACTGTCAGTGTGTCATTCTGTCAGTCAGTCATTCTGTCTGTCCCACATTTTTCTACTCACTGACGTGGTCAATCTATGTGAAACTGCACATAGGCATTGAGGACTGGCATAGGTAGAAGGTGACCAATGGGTATGGACTAGTAGATATGATTTAAGAGGGAAATCCTAAAAAAATACTTCCACCAGGGTGGAACAAGCATGACACAAGTTTCCAGAGGATGCAGTCTGGACCCCTGCAAAAATAGATTGGATGGATATTGGTCAACAAAGAATATTTTATATAACTTTAAAGCTGATTTGTGATTATTTGTGTAATTATTGTTATCTTAAACATTGTAACATTAGTTTGTTGTATGGTTTGTTTTTTGTAGTTGGTGAGTCTGGTGTGGAGGCTTTATATCCTGTACCAGGATATTTTTTCATTAAATTTAATTACATTTCATTAAATATGACTGAGGGTTGCACAGGAAACATGCACACAATATGATTTCTTTATTATACCATGACATTTGTGATGACTTTTTCATGACGTACTATACTATGACTTTTTATGACCTTTTCATGACATTTTTATAACATACTAAGACTTTACAAAAACTACAACAATCGACAGTGATGGAGCAAACACAACACTAGTTTTCCACTTTTTAATACATTAAAATATAATGTAGATATGTATTAGATAATGTACCTACCCACAACAGCAGTTATGTAACAGCCTCCACTACAGTACAGCAGCAACACTGGCACAAACCACATGCAAAACTGCATGACACCGTAATATTAGAACACAAAGAGACAACATCAACACAAAGGTGCAAAATGACTGCATAGAGACACAAAATTAATAAAAGGGAAAAAAATTAACACAATGGTTCACATCCTACCTCAACAATAGAACATTCGTAACCTCTGTAAACATAGGCACATTCTCCTCTCCCCCAGCTACTCTCTCCTGCGGGGTCCCGCAAGGTTCAGTCCTAGGTCCCATTCTTTTCTCCATCTACATGCTTCCCCTTGGTCAAATCATTTGAAAATATGACATCTCTTTTCACTGCTATGCTGATGACACCCAGCTCTATCTTCCCCTCAATCCAAACAACCAATCCAAACTCACCAACATCTTCAACTGCATCAGTGAAATAATGTCCTGGATGGCAGTAAACTTCCTTCAACTAAATGAAGCTAAATCCGAAATCATTCTCTTTGGCCCCTCTGACAACATCAACCTGATATCCAACAGTCTTGGCAACCTGTCCACTCTTATCAAACCTCACGTCAAAACCCTCGGTGTCATTTTCGATTCTGCACTTAAGTTTGATAAACAGGTCAACTCAGTAGTCAAAGCCAGTTTTTCTTCGCACCATCGCAAAAATCAAACCATTCCTCAGTTTCAAGGACCTAGAAAAAGTCATCCATGCTTTCATTTCCACCGTGCCAGTGCAGTACCATATTGATTTTAAACTTCTTTTATTCACATACAAAGCCCTGAATGGAGTGGCCCCTTCCTACATGACAGAACTTTTAACCCCATACTCCACCTCCAGACCCCTCAGGTCGGCTGACCTGAGGTTTTGAACTGTTCCACGCACTTATTTTAAACTCAGGGGTGACCATGCCTTTGCGGTCGCAGCCCCCAGACTCTGGAACAGCATTTCCCCCTCTGTCAGACTTGCCCCCTCCATCGACTCTTTTAAATCAAGGCTAAAAACGTTCCTATTTACTAAAGCTTTTGAGTCCTCCTGATGTCGCCTATGTGTTTATTTGTGCCTTGATCTATGTTGGTTGCTGTTTTTGTTCTGTTTATTATTTTACTTCACTTGTATCTCTTTTATTCATTTTTAACTGTACAGCACTTTGGTCAACTTGGGTTGTTTTTAAATGTGCTTTATAAATAAATAAATAAATTTGAAAATGACCACAGAGAGACACAAAATTAAGAATAAAAAACAAAACAAGACAAAAAATAATAAACAAAAAAAGGCATCCACAATGAGAGATAAAATGAACACAAAGGTGCACCCTTAAAGTAAAAAAAAAGGCTCGCTTTTTTCGTGGGTGTCTGACAAAGAAATCAATGACCAAGTGATGGTATTTTATGACTCCGAGATGAGAACGGGCAGGATAAATGAAATGCATTACAGCAGAAGTGCAAAGTAGCTTTAAAAAATACTGTGCAGTACATGAGTAAATGTACTTTGTGACATTCCTTCTGATTTCACTATGAAGACAGAGATGCACCTGAATACACTGAAATGTAATGTTACAAAGTGAAGAGATCTAAAAAGTCATCTGATCACTTTCTGTGTTTGTCACTACAGGGCTGTGCGCCATCCCATCACATGCTGCACGTCAGTACCATTTCATTTATGAGCTGAAGACGATGCCTGAGGCACAAAGTTACTGCAGACAGAGATATACAGACCTGGCCACTATCGAAAACATGGAGGACGCAAACACCCTGGACAGCATGGCAGATAGAAGCAAAATACAATCACTGTCTAGCGGTGACTATGTGAGTTCACTTTTCTCTCTCTTTCATTTCACTGTTATTTCATAACTGTGTCAGTTTTAATAAATTATTACATGATGCACAAAACTGTTGTGTTACACACTCATAGTTTTCTTCACAGGATTTGCTTATTTTAACAATTTGAGCTTTTATTACATTTAAATTATTCCAGTATGGGCACTTGTATTAATATTAGTTAGTCAGTCCCTCCAGGATCTCGCAGCAAAAAAAACTTGAATTTGCGACAAATTTAGTCAAAAATTGCCTCGAAAATTGTGGCATTTTTATGTGATTTTTTTGCAGGAAATTGTGGCAAATCATGTATTCACTTGCTATAAAAATCATACTGAATATTACAGAAATAGCTGCAAATGTTTTTTATAGTTCTCTTCTTGAGTGAATATTGTAGCTCTCAAACCAGACAATGTGACTGTGAAACAACATGTAAGCTACAACTTCTGTAAACATAACATTTTAATACATTCAACACATATTGTATGCATTTAAACAGTGCAAATTCTTATGTCAATACAGAGCGTTTCTCTATACTGCAAAGCCATTAGCGCATTTGATGACGCGTCTGATGACGTTTCAAATGACACTGCATGCACGACGACTTCCGGTCAGCCGGAAAATGCGGAAAAACGCAGAAAAATTGCGGGACTTTTAAAAAATTGCGGACTTTTGTTGAATTTGCGTTAATTATTGCGATTGCAATTTTCTGGAGGGACTGGTTAGTGAATTGCTACACCATCATTTACACCAAAAGGGCATTTCGAGGGGATCTCTTAAAAAGCATCTATATGCTTTTTGGGCTTTCTTTAATGTCTTGCATAACATTTTTATGCATCTATAAGGTCTGCTCAGTAAAAAAGCCCGAAGTCCAGGCTAAAGGGAGCTCTCTCTCTCTCTCTCTCTCTCTCTCTCTCTCTCTCTCCCCACAGACACCTGAAACACCTCGCTTGTAGTCCTGCCTTTACTTCTGCAACTTGGTTGCATCACTATTAGGGATGGGAATTGATAGGATTTTATCGATATCAATGCCATTATTGATTCTGCTTATCGATCCGATTCTTTATCGATTCCCTTATCGATTCCTCCTGTGAATTAATGATATCACCTCCTGTTGTTTGTAACCCAATACATCTGCTTTCAGAACGTTTTATTATGAACATTAAAGCCATGGTCTAGTTTAGAAAGATGATGAGAAAGATTTGAAAAAAAGCACCACCCCCCCCTCTGTGCTCGTGTCCCTCTCCCCTCGGAGCCTCCTAACGACACACCTCCTCCCGCATAGAAATGTTTTGAGGCCGTATAACCACACAAAAAACTAACGGCAGCTTTCACAGTCATAAGCCAGCATTGGCATACAGTTATCCTTTCACAGTCATAAGCCAGCATTGGCATACAGTTNACCACCCAGCTAGTGCAGCTAACTCAGGTGAGGCAGCTAACGCAGCTAGCCCAGCATATTATAACAACAAATGGCATGCAAATCAACTCAACTGCCCTCATCTTACCATCCTTGGTGTTCCCATGAAATCCGACAACAGGAGCGGGGACACGCCGAAGCTCCACAGCTGGCTAGCAGCTCCAGGGAGGCTAACAACAACAGCGCCTCGCCCGCCGTCCACCTGGAGCGGGGATGCGCCGAAGCTCCACAGAGGGCTAGCAGCTCCATGGAGGCTAACAACAGCATGAAGTGAAGCCACGGCTTTGACCGCTTCTGTCTCTCTGCTATTACGTCTTCTTTGTTGTTGAACGTGCTGCTGACTGACGAGCATAGATTCGGCGTAATGAAAAGAATCGATAAGGGAATCGTTAAGCATAAAGGCTAATGATGTCGATGAATTGAACCAGTTGGAACCGGTTCTTAACAGGAACCGGTTCTCGATTCCCATCCCTAATCACTATGTAACACATTATCTATGCACACAGTGCCCGCCTGGGGGCCACTGAGCCGCACCCCCAAACAAATCTACTTATAGTGTGTAGGGGGCTTTAGCTTCTCATGTAGCCTCAGGAGACTGAGCGATCTGACCAACCAGAGCAGACTGGGCCGCTGGGGAGGTGGGACATTAGCCCAGTCAGAGTGTTTCAGACAGAGGTGCTGCAGAAATGGGCAGAATAAGAGATAGCAAATAATGTGATTTTTTAAAACACCTAAATCTATTCCAGTAGACCCCAATATGACCCTGAAAATGAGCATAATAGGACTTCTTTAATGTCCAGTATGAACAGCAGGAATCATTACAGAAAGCAAAACCTGTTTCAATGTTCATACGGACACTTGAAAAAGCCTGTAATACAGTGGTAGAGGATCCAACTGACAGACAGTACCAAGACTGTAAATGGGAAGTTTGTGTTAAAATGTTGCCTTGAACAAAAGCTAGAGCAAAGGCTCATCATTTGTAACACAATCAAACATTACTTTCAGTATGCCTGGATAGGGCTGTACGAAGACCAGGCCATGGACGGGTGGAAATGGTCACTGTCAGACACAAGTTTCTACCAACAAGGGGAGATGGAGTTCAGACAATGGTTGAATGGACAACCGGCAGGCTGGGAACGCTGTGCATATACACGTGATGATGGCCAGTGGTACGACGCTGGATGTCAAGAACAATATAAGGCAGTCTGCTTAGATATTGGTGAGAACATGAACTGGTGAAGTTTTCCTTGTCTTCTTCTCTTTGCCTCTTTGTTTTCAGTATTTGGACCTCAGTCAATCATTCAAACCAACTTTATTTGTAGCTCCTTTCTTACAGGTGCAGGTGCAAGTGCTTTAGAGGTGACTGACACGCTGATGATGAGACAGTTCAAACAGCTCAGTGTGTCTCATCACTCTGATGACACCACAGAGCTTCAAATAAAATTAGAACATGTATGATTAATAAATCTGAGAAAAACATCCATATGTGGAAAAACAACAATATAATGTACACTCACCGACCACTTTATTAGGTACACCTCTCTAGTACCAGGTTGGACCCCCTTTTTAATTCTTGGTGTCACAGGTTCAACAAGGTGCTGGAAACATTCCTCAGAGATGTTGGTCCATATTGACATGATGACATCACACAGTTGCTGCAGATTTGTCAGCTGCACATCCATGATGAGAATCTCCCGTTCCAGCACATCCCAAAGGTGCTCTATTGGACTGAGATCTGGTGACTGTGGAGGCCATTGGAGTACAGTGAACTCATTGTCATGTTTGAGATGATGTGAGCTTTGTGACATGGTGCGTTATCCTGCTGGAAGTAGCCATCAGAAGATGGGTACACTGTGGTCATAAAGGGATGGACACGCTCAGCAACAATACTCAGGTAGGCTGTGGTGTTTAAACCATGCTCAGTTGGTACTAAGAAAATCTCCCCCACACCATTACACCACCAGCAGCAGCCTGAAGCGTTGATACAAGGCAGGATGGATCCATGCTTCCATCTGAATGTGGTTTTTCCAATCTTCTATTGTCCAGTTTTGGTGAGAAAACCCGTGTGAATTGTAGCCTCAGTTTCCTGTTGTTAGCTGACAGGAGTGGCACCTGGTGTGGTCTTCTGCTGCTGTAGCCCATCTGCTTCAAGGTTGGACAAGGTGTTGTTGCTTCAGAGATGGTCTTCTGCACACCTTGGTTGGAACCAGTGCTTATTTGACTTCCTGTTGCCTTTCTATCATCTTGAACCAGTCTGGCCATTCTCCTCTGACCTCTGGCATCAACAAGGCATTTTGGCTCACTGGATATTTTCTCTTTTTGGGACCATCCTCTGTAAACCCTAGAGATGGTTGTGCTGAAAATCCCAGTAAATACTCAGAGCAGCCCGTCTGGCACCAACAACCATGCCACGTTCAAAGTCACTTAAACACCTTTCTTCATCATTCTGATGAAGTGAAGTGACTAAATGCACTGATTTGCTGCCACATTGCGTTAACAAGCAGTTGAACAGGTGTACCTAATAAAGTAGCCGGTGAGTGTATGTGTCGTTTTTGTAGGTTTTAAGGACATTTTTGTGAAGGTGGTAATGTGACAATGTCTTACTTTTTCATTTTTACAAATTCATTACATTATTGATATTACATACTGTTTAATAAGCAACCTGTTCTCATTCCAAAGTCTTCAAATACAGCTGCTTGTTCATTTTTTTCAGCATCAGACGGCAACAATAAAAGGTCATCCTCTGGCACAATTTGCAGTCGGGGTCATCAGTTTATAAAGCCGCAGAACAGCGTGAGTTTGAATGCCACTGGATGACAATGTAATATAAGGAGCTGCAAAGTCCCAGTGGGGCAGACTGGAGGGGAGGTTGATGGGTCCAAAACGTACAGGACGTTCACCCAGGAGTGTTGTTCGCTTCCTGTATAAATGTTGAGCCGAACCATGATGTTTTTCCTAAATCTAACCACGTGCTTTTGTTCCACAAAGAAATAAACGTAAATACGTGATGCTTTACCAGCATTGTAAGTTAATTTTGAAAGGGACTGTATGCATCTAATGAACAGAAACATTTCCTGTGAAAACAGAATTGTATTTTGAAAAGACACAATTAACAAGTGTAAATCGACACAGCATCCCAAAATGTCAACAACAGAAGCACCCAGGATACCTAGCACATCAAATGTAGATGTTAAAGTCCACTGAACAAGCGGTGATGTGTGATGGGATCGGAGTGAGAACATGTTGCTATAATGGTGTGAATACTGCCACAGAGCAGTATGGATGTGAGGCTGTATGTGCTCCATTTTCAGCGTCCTCTGTGACATTTGTCTTCATCAACACCACCATGACATGGACTGACGCCCAGAGCTACTGCAGACAACAATACACAGACCTGGCCAGTGTAAGAAACATCACAGACAACCAGAAGGTACAGCAGCTGATACCCTCAGGAGAAAATGTCTGGATCGGCCTTTTCAAGGACTCATGGAAGTGGTCGGATGGAAGTAACTCCTCATTTAGGCACTGGAGAAATTCGGAACCTAGTGGCAGTGCGACTTGTGTGGCTGCAGACTTTGCTGCAAACTATGGTGGACGATGGACAAACATAGCCTGTAGCATGCAGAGAATGTGCATTTGCTACGGCAATGGTGAGTTCTACTCCATGACTCAGACAGTATTTTGATTGAGATTCAGGTCTACTTTAGCATCAAATGAGAATTCACTAACAAAGACCACGCAAATAGAGTTGCAATTGGTTTATGACATATAATGGATGATGGGGATGAGGGTGGAGGGATGAAGGGTTGATGATGGGCAAAATGAGGTCTCAGACAGGTGGAGAGTGGAATCTGATGGTGGTCCAGTGTCAGCTGAAGGGATGAGGGAGCAATGAAATCAGGGAAGTTGAGACAGAGTGGGGGAGTCCTCTCTTTGTTTGCTCTACTATAGATAGAGCCCCCTGGTGATTCCTGTAACCTGTAGAGGGAGGGGTGTGAGAATGGAGTCAAAGGGGAGGGAAACGGATAAGGTGTGCTAAAATACTTTTAGTGTGGAAATGGATTAGAATGAGGCGTGGTCTTTGTTCCCGAACTTCGCTAGAAAACTTCATTATAACAGAAACAATGCAAAATGTCGATTTAACGCTTTCATGACGATCATTTTTGTGGAATTGTTTGTAAAAGTAGCAGCAGCAGTAATCAACTGCCGATGATCAGTTTGTGTTGACTTGATGCTGAAAATATTCAAGAGATGGAGGATGTAAGTTGAGCATAGCCTTAGTTCAGGCAGGACATGATATCAAGCTCAGCTCACATCCCAGCTACATCAGCTGATCTCAAACTGCACAATCAACTGATGGAGCAGCTGACTGATGAAGGGAGCCAGCTGATAGATCACATGATTCCTTTCTGTGCGACCAAATCTCATTCAGGGCGTGTTACGCCCCGGTCTAGGGGTGGTGTCGTGACCCGGATCTAGGGGTGTGGGTGCGTAACATAAGGACACACAGGAACACGGGAGTAAATGTACAGGTGAGCAATTTATTGCTACACACTCCAAAAACACACTGTACAATATCGCACACAAAATGGAGCAAAAGACGTCAGGGTGAGCCCAGGCCAAA
>NC_065507.1:2251743-2278172 GCF_006386435.1 Epinephelus moara | reverse complement strand
CGCCTTCGCGCGGCGCATTTAAGGGCGAGGAGAGGAGCTCATTTGATTGGTGTGATGTGTGTAAAACCCACTCCACGCCTTCTCTCCTCCCTCTTTCCGACTTGCGCAGGTAGGAGGGACGGAGGTGGGAAAGAGGAGTAGCTGCGCCAGGCGCACGGTGTGCCAAACTTGCAAAATCCGCCTGGCCACACCCAGTTGGCGAAGCGCAGGTGCGCTGCGCCCCTGCCTCGCCCGGTCTGCGAAACTAGAGCCCTATATATCCAAAAGGTCAAAGGTCAGCTTCACTTTGACATCATAATGTTTTGCATAAAACGCTTTTCTGGCCATTACTCAGTGTCTCAGGACCAGAAAGGGAGACATTTGGTCAGATACTGAATTGGTGACTCTAACTTTTGGTGTNCCCAGTTGGCGAAGCGCAGGTGCGCTGCGCCCCTGCCTCGCCCGGTCTGCGAAACTAGAGCCCTATATATCCAAAAGGTCAAAGGTCAGCTTCACTTTGACATCATAATGTTTTGCATAAAACGCTTTTCTGGCCATTACTCAGTGTCTCAGGACCAGAAAGGGAGACATTTGGTCAGATACTGAATTGGTGACTCTAACTTTTGGTGTTCACCTTGAAACTGTGCTGATGGTATAGATCTTCTGTGCTGCCGAGGAGAAGATGTGTGTGAAGCATCCGTGTTCTCACAGACATGGATGTAAACTGAAGGAGAAACTTGGTGCCTGAGGCTGGCTGAAATTCATTATATACATAACAGTACTTTGGTCATATACGTGATGTGACTTGTGCATTGTGCAAACACATACATGTAGAAGTAAAGAGTGTGTTCGTGCCACTCTGCAGGTCTTACTTATGTAGAATTATAACAACTGAAGAATCAACACTCAGCAGAAACTTTGCTATTCTGCCACCAAATGCAGCAGGAAACTGAACAAATACGATCCAGCTATCTGAGAAATGACAGAGTTTAAAAGAGAAGACAAAATTAAAACAGAGCAACAGGTTGGCACCACCTCATGACTTGGGTAATGGCCAGAAAATTGTTTTTGCAGAACACTATGGTGTCACAGTAAAGTTGACCTTTGACCTTTTGTATTCACCTCATCAGTATATCATATTACACAGGATGATTTGTTTTTCATAATCGGCATATGAATTCTTGAGTCATGACCAGAAACACATTTTGAGAGGTCACAGTGACCTTGATATGTGACCATCACAATCTACTCAGTTCATTGTTGAGTCCAGGTGGACGTTTGTGTTAAATTTGAGGAAACTCTCTCAAGGCGTTCTTGAGATATCGTGTTCACAAGAATGAGATGGATGCAAGGTCACAGTGACCTTGACATTTGACCACCAAATTCTAATCAGTTTATTGTAAAGTCTAAGTGAATGTTTGTGCCATATTTGAAGAAAATATCTCAAGAGTGTTCTTGAGATATTGCATTTACAAGAATTAGACAGACAAGGCCACAGTGACCTTTGATCACCAAATTCTAACCAGTCCATCATTAAGTCCAAGCGGATGTTTTTGCCAATTTGAAAGAAAAAAAATCCCCCAAGGCTCACAGTGACCTTTGACCTCCAAAATTCTAATCAGTTTATTGCTAAGTTCAAGTGGATGTTTGTGCCAAATTTAGGAAACAAGATAATAACCTCAATGTGTTCTTGCGATATTGTGTTCAGGAGAATGAGATGGACACAAGGTCACAGTGGCCTTGACCTTTGACTACCAGTTTGTGATGATAATGTTGTTATGTTGTTTGTGTCTCAGCTCAAAGAGAAGCTGAAGGACCATGGGCTGAATGACGACATCAAACTCAAGTGGAAGAAGCAGCCGGATGGAAAAGTCTTCCACAAGACACGTTAGACAGGAGCTGCAGCAAAATGCTGATTAATTGATCAGTCGCAACTGTTTTGATAATCAGCTCATGCTTTATGTCATTTTGTAAGCTGGTTCCAGCCTCTCAAATATGAAGCCTTGTTGCTTTTCTTTGTCATATGTGAGCTTCCTGCTCTGTTTTCATTTCTTAAACTGTTGGCCCATTAACAACAGGACATTGTGTTTAATCTGTTCGGGCTGTTTGAAATTCAAATGGGCTTTTTCAGTGTTTTATTACATTTTGTCATAGAAAATACTGCAAGACATGAAGGTTACATAAGAAACGTTAAGATAAAATAGGATAAAATTTGACAGAAGGAAACTCCAGTGAAAAAACATCATTGAAAAAGATGAGCTATAATGTTTTGAAGAATTTTTAAAATCTGTTTTTATGGGGAAAAAGTCTTTATTTAAGAGCAATATTGGATCGTAATCTATTTATTGTGTCTCTGTAATGTGTCAGAATATCTTCAAAGGAATTATATAGCAAATAATCAGATGTTTCTTATGTTGTCACCTTGTTAATGATGCAAATTATTTTAGTGACTTTTTTTATGTGACTTTTACAGCTTCATGGCAAAAATGGCAAATATTTGCTGGTTCCAGCTTTTCAAATATGAAGTTTGGTTTTTTTTGGTTGTATATGATCATTTACTTAATATTTTTGTGAATTTATCTGTCTGGGTTGTGTGAAAATATAACAGGCTTTTTTCACTATTTAATGACATTTTCTGGATTAGATAAGTTTAGATAAAATACATTTTACAATTTAAGATGCTGTAAAATAAGATACTTCAAGATAAGATTTGACTGAAGGAAACTCCAGTGAAAAAAACACCTTTTAAAATGTTGAGCTTTATGTTTTGAAGATATATTTTTTATGAAAAAAGTCTTTGTGTAAGAGTAATATTGCATTTAGACCTGTAAGTTGTCTCCCTGTAGTGTGTCAGAATATCTAGAGAATAATTAGATGTATTGTTCTTATGCTGTCACATTATTAGGGACAGGGCAAACTTAAAGCAGTTATGTGACTTTTTATGTTACTGTTTTATCCTCTGAGCAAAAATGCAGAATATTCACTGGTCTCAGATATGAAGATATGATGCTTTTCTCATAAAAAAAGTGTCATTGTAAAAATGCCATTTTGAAATTAAATGTTTTTCACAGTGTGCTGAAATACAAAGTACATTATAAATCATGCTTCTCTAAATTTTGCTGAAGCATAATCTATACAGTAAATAAAGATACACAAAAATGAATAAATGTATAAAAATAAACCAACACAAGACTAAATTCATTTCAACAAAATTTATTTTTTGAAGAAACCACTCGATGGTGCTCATGTTTAAAACCTGCACATGGCATCTATAATACACAAATCTCAATAAATTACATAAAAATACAAAATAATTTAAAAGCCACAGCAAAGTCACTCCGCTGAGATAAAACTGCAGCTCAGGCCGAACAGGTCTCCTGACTCATCAGGGTTTGAAGTCTCAGGTGTCGGACTTTCCCTGCAGCTTCTGAACGCGTCATCACACTTAGAAAATCACCTGCAGTCACATCAGAGCAGCTGTTTGTTTAGCCAAGCCTGTTATCCAACAGCAGGATGCTGTCAGCCGACCTTTGACCTCTGATAGCAGAAGTCATGTTACAGGATGAGTTTGACCTCTGAGCAGCAGGTGGACAGTCAGTGCTTCACAAAGTCAAGGATGCTTCCTTTGGAAGGATGGGTCCTTCAAAGTTGGGTCCTACAGAGGCAAGGCAAGACTCCTTCCTAGTGTTCAGTGAGCATACATTCGAACAGGTGTGCGTCACTGAAGAGGCCCCGCCTTTAAATCAGGCAAATTGTGTGCAAAGAATTGTGGGTCTTGTGGGTATGCATCCTTTAAAATTCTCTGAAGGAAGGACTCAGTCCTCAGTGGAATCCAAGGGTCCTTGACACTGGTACAGTCCTTCTTAAAATTCAGGGCACTGAAGGATCCTTCCTTGACTTTGAGAAGCATCAGGTTCGTTGGGTTCAGAGGAAGGAGGTGAAGAACTTCTCTGCTCCAGCTCTGGTGGGAGAGGAGGGGGATTTGACCTTCGACCCGCTGCGCTGTCGCTTCCTCCTGGCTCTGCGGTTCTTAAACCACACCTGGAACCACAAACAGAAAGAGAGACAAGATTAAACCATCGGAAGTTTGAAAATCCAGCAATAATTTCTGTTTTACAGTTTCTAGTTGTGATAAATGGTGATTTGTCTTTCTTTAAAAATCCGTTATAAAAGAAATACAAAATACAACTATTCAAATGTGTATGCTCCTCCCCTAAGCCAGACGTCCCCCCCAAGTGCTTACTAAATTATTTGACATGCCTCCCCTTTTTGGCACCACTCCCACCACCTTCATAAGAACACTCCCTACGGGGTGAGAGAGGTCTCAGAGAGCTTCCATGTTTTTTTTAATACATAGTTAAGTATTTCAGCAGATTTATTCAGCCAGTTTTGGGAGCCCTGGGTCAGTCCCACCTTCCCCTCCCACTACGACACCAGAAGAATATGGAACGAGAAAGCGATCGTGCGTAAAACTGCCATATGGACAGGTTCTGCGCATTCCTTGTTCACACATGATTAAAATAAATCACCTCAGTGGCTCCGCATACGCATGTGGGTTGTATATGTTTAATACTGTGAATTATATAACGATAAATAATAATTTTCCTTGTAAAAGGACAGACTTGATTTGCCACATAAAAGAAAAAAAACTTCATGGATAAGACCGTGCGTAAAATCCAAACTGGCAACATTTTACGCAGCCAGGAGAGGCTTTGCGCCCTTTTTCTTTCTCCGGCCTATTAAATTAATGAAAAATAAAAATCATCACGTGGGACTCACCCTGACCGTCTCCTCGCTCAGGCCGGTGCTCCTCGCCACCTCAGCGCGTGCCTCAACTGCTGGATACTCGGTGAGCTCGAACAGCGCCTCGAGTCGCTTGGTCTGACTGTCGGTGAACACCGTCCTCATCCGGGCCTTCTGACGCGACTGCGCCAGCATCCCAGCTTGATGGTAACCATGGTGACTTGCAAACTGTTGAGCACCTGGTAAAAAAAAAGTAACATTTAAACGAGTTAATGGAGCGAAAAACGGAAGAAATGCGCGAAAAGTGATCCTGAATTAAGTATCGGTCTAAGAGTTTACTCTTAAACTAAAAAAAAAGTTTAAATTCAAATACAACTTTATGTCAACAAACTTTTCAAGATTATCTTTAGAAATGTAAAAAAAATATATAATAATAACCTGCAGAGTCCTGGCTGCTGCTGAAATGCACGTGAGCTGCTTGTTGTAAGTTTGGATAAATGCTGAAGTCTGTGTGATGGAAACCGGCTCCGCACGGGTACAACGCCTCTCCGAAGCTCATCCCTCGGTACTGAAGGCAGCCTGACACTGGCACCGGCACCGGCACCAGGACCGGCGCAGGAGGTCTGATGTTCCCGGAGTCCAAACTGAATCCGCCTTGGATCCTCTGGAGACAACCTCCTGGTGGAAACTCCATCACCGAGGTCTTGTGTCCGAACTGTGGGGAGAGGATGCGCTCCATGCTGAAGTCCGACACGCCGCTCCTGCTGTCCATCGTTACACTTGAATGTCTGAACAAGTTGCTTCTGAGCTCTGGAGCTCCAGTGTCCAGTTTTAAAGAGAAGCACAAAGTGTGAAGCCGCCATCAAACACCTGACTGCGCTTTAATATGTTAATGAGCTTCTTGAGCGTTTGATGGCTGAAGTTCAGTCAGACATGAGAAGAAATCTGGACTTTGATTTGACCTCTTGAACCCTTTGATTCTTTGAACTGGACGATGATGTGATGATGGGACTGAGTCTGTAAACTGGAATCACTTAGTTTGTTAATTTCATCTTCGAATCAGCTGTTAACTTTCACTTTTCTTCAAACAACTGGAGGAGGAGGAAGTACTCAGATCCTTTACTCAAGTAAAAGTACTAATATCACACTGTGAAAGTACTCCACCACAAACTAAAGCCCTGCATTGAAAAGGTTAGTTAAGTAAAAGTAAGTAAATGTAATTAGGAAAATGTGCTTGTGTTAGTACAGTAAAAGTAAAAGTAGGGGAGACCAGGTATAGTTGTAACACTTTTGTCTCAGCACTTAAACTGTTTGTGTTGGAGGTCTCAAATTTTTGCACCCTTAACAAACAGCAGTCTTTCCAACTTCTCCAGCTACATCACAGACGTCATTAACTGATGTCCAACACAAGGAGAGCCATTGCTACAGCCTGCTCCCCTACACTGGGACAGGTTGTAACACAGTCTGGGGTAAGATGTAACAACAAGAGTGAAGAATTAAAAACTACACAGTACAAAAATTATACATAAAGACACTGATACATGCAATACTAACCAGTTCCTATAAGGTGTCCTGCTGCGCCCACACAGGGCAGCTGTGCAGTTGCTGCACACATGCCGCGTTATTTTGCGTCCTCAAATTAATTGTCTTCACTGTAGACACATGGCAGGCACACTCAAATGCCGGAGCAACAGTATAAAGTGGCATTCGCACAGTCCATAGGGACTTTGGTCGCTGGTTCAAGTTCCCGTCTGGACCAAATGTGGAGCGTGGACTGGCAGCTGGAGAGATGTCCCTGAGCAAGGCACCAAACACCCAACTGTTTAGGGTACCTGTCCATTAGTAGCAATTCTTGCTCTAACATCTCCTCATGTACGGGTCCTGTTTGTGAATGTGTGAGTGGCAAAACTGAATTTCCCCTCAGGGATTAATAAAGTTTATCTTCTTAAAATTAAAGACTCAAGTACAAGTACCTCAAATTTGTACTTAAGTACAGTACTTGAGTAAATGTACTTTACGCTACACAAAGACTGGGACAGTAGGACAAAGTGTACAGGTACATGTTATTTATTCAGAATACCTTGTCAGCCATGTGTGTACCCCAAATTAGGTTTCTAAAATGATTTAGGTTTTAAATCTATGTTGATCAGTTTGTTTTTGAACTTTTTAGAGATAAAAAAATATATTTCAACCTTTTAAAGTGTTGGAAACGTCCATCTATGGACCAGAGGTGCTGTAAACACACACTTTGTAGTTATTTCTTTCCTTTCCTTTTATTCTCTCCTCGCTGTCTTCTGCCATCTGCTACTGCCTGTGTTCAGGATCATTTGGATTTTTGAGGAGAAATAATCTGCAGTGAACGCCGGTGGCCTGCAGATGTCACTGGTAGTGTTTGTTACAGACTGCAAACAACCTGCTGGCTTCTAAATTACTATTTCTCCAAAAACAAAATGTGAAAAGGGAAAACAGCCAACAGTGTCTGAGAGAAGAGAAGAGAAGAGCAGAGAAGAGAAGAGAAGAGAAGAGAAGAGAAGAGAAGAGAAGAGAATTCACATGCTACAGCAGCTAAAGAGTCAGAATCAGAAGACAAAAGATATGACATGAGATAAAATAGAAAAAAAAAGAAATATATAAATATTATTGCACAGTAAGATGTTGTAGGAAACTGTACAGGAATGTTACACAGTGTTAATATAAGGATATGTACATGCACGCACAAGCTGACAGAGGTGGGTCATAACTAGTTACATTTACTCAGTTACATTTACTTGAGTAACTTTTTGGATAAATTGTACTTTTCAGAGTAGTTTTAATGCAAAATACTTTTTACTTTTACTTGAGTTATATTGTTTTAAAGCAACAATACTCTTACTTGAGTACGATATTTGGCTACTCTACCCACCTCTGAGTACATAATTACACACACACACACATATATATATATATATATATGTACAGTATAAGAATATATTTGTGTTTCTTGTGCCTTGATTTATGTTATGTTTGTAAAGATTTAATTTATTTTTGTTTTAGTTAAAGGAGTATCGTTTAAAATACATGAATTTGCAGATTATTATTTTTGATTGATTGATTACGTTCATGCTCTTATTTTACAAATAAATCAGACGTTACTCAACAGTTACTCAGTACTTGAGTAGTTTTTTCACCAAATACTCTTTTACTCTTACTCAAGTAATTATTTGGATGACTACTTTTTACTTTTACTTGAGTAAAATGTTCTAAAGTATTAGTACTCTTACTTGAGTACAATATTTGGCTAAATATAAATATGTATTTGCTTCGTCACTACACAGTGAGTGTTAGAGTGAAACCAGCTTTGATCTGCAGCAGAGGATCTTTGTCACGTCACAGCAGATCAAAGCTGTAAATGACACTGAGCTTTTCTCACCTTCTCAGTTCAAACAGTTAAAAACCTGCAGGAACCGAAACTGACTCAAACTAAATATGATCATAAATAAAACTGTCCACAGGAATGTGATGTATTTTATTCCACACTCCTTTGTGCTACTATAGTAAAAGCACAAGTGATGTGAGTGATGCTGACAACACATCCTCACTGTGACCTCGTCACATGTCCACGTTTGGTCATGGACTCTCCACGTCCACATATGGCGTCCAAGGTACCCTGGGTGTGTTGGTTGTTGACGTTCTGGGACGCCGTGTCAACTTCAGCCTGTTACATGCATTGTCTGTTTTCAAAATACACTTCTGTTTTCACAGGAAATGTACAGTTTGCATACAGTCTCTTTCAAAATAAAAGCACTACGTTGGTACAACTCCACAAATTGACATTTTTTTCCTTCAACAACACATGTGGTTGGGTTTAGGAAAAAAAGAACAGGGTTTGGCTTTATATTCAAATGGGAAGCGAACACCGGCCTCGCAGGTGAAAGTCAATGGTTGTTGGACCCATTAACCCTACTGGGACTTTTCACTTTCTTAATTTTCGTTGTTGTCCTGCTGCATTTCCCCCTGATGTTAAACAATATTGGTGACTGGCTGCGTATCATGCCACGTGAAAGGACAGCTTTTTTTTGTCGGTGTCTGACGCCAGAAGTCACTGAGCAAGTGTCGGTCGTCAATGACTTTGGAGTGAGACCTGCTTGATATTGAGATAGTAGTTCTGCTTGCAGCAGATGTACTTAAAGTACAATATACATGTATACAGAGACGTGTTAAGACTTTTTCTGTGCCACAGTTTATTTACAGGTTTAAATAAAGAAAATGTACAGGCCTCATGGTTTGATTTAGTAACAGCTTTATCAGAGTTTTTAAGACTTGTTGTTTCATCATCTATAATAATGAGGGATAAATGAGAAAATATTTAAGTGTCTTAAGTCAAAAATGAAAAGCATTAAATATGTTTTGAGTTTCAGTTTCCACAGTTTGTTTCCCTGTGAGTGTGTCGGATGTTAGTTCAGTCTGACTTCTGAGAGAAGATCAATCAGTGATCAATAACAGATCAGTCAGCGCCGTGTCTTTAAACTCTCTCTGATCTGATCGATCACTAACAGACATGAAGGGAAGGAACAGAAAGAGCAGCAGATTATCAAACATCCTCAGACTGACGATCAAACAGCACATTCACACATTTCAGTGGTACAAACGTGTTCAGTGAGGATCACAGTAGGCTCGGCTGCACAATATACAAACATTAAAGACAAAGAGACAATATCATGATAAATAATTTACAAGTTGTGAAGAACATTTTGAGTTCTGTGGGATTTTAAAAGTCTGTTTGTCTTTGGAAATTTTTTTTTTTTATGTGTTTGTGTATTTGTGCTGTGATGATTAAAATTCACTTTACAATAATAAAATCAGAAAACAACATTTTATGGGTCCAAAATGTTGAAATAGTTCCCTAGAAAGTTTTTGGATAGAACTGAGTAATGTGATACTCATCTGGGGAAAATAAGAATTTCCTTGACAGAAAATAATTAAAATTCTAATGAATATTCTGTTATTGCAAATCACACTGCTCTTGTTTATTCTCTATTACCGACAAAGTTCTTTCTTAAAAAATTATTTGGAATTCATGTACCACTGAAATAGCGTCATCTGCATTTGTACCTGAATGAATTACCTCAACTGTGCTTGTACAAAACGTTATGAAAGAGTTTTTAATTGACTGTATCAGTATGTTGTGTGCACACATTTCCTAATAAAGAGGCAAACTCTAGCTAAGAAGTGTAATTCATTTAATTTAATTTCTATAAAAACCCTTCATGGGGAACCTATTTGTCACCGTTCATGTGAGGGAATTGTAAGTGTGTGACACATCACATTATCTTACATTATTTCTCTTTCACACTATTTCTCCTAAATGGATGTGCTACTTGTGCTTTGATGTGATTTTAAAATGTTTAAAATGAATTCTTGAATCATTTTCTTAATAAATATTTCATGAGTAACAGTTGGTTGTCGATTGTTGTTTGATATGAGTAACTATTAAACATTTATGTCATGATTTGAGTGAAAACACATGTTATAGAGGCTATTGTACACAGATACAAATACTGGTGTGCCTTAGGCATAAAAAGTTTGAAAACCCCTGGTCTACATAATACAGTCCATCACGACAATAAAACTTACCCCCCCACTCATCCCACCTATAACCAGGAGGAATCATCCTACTTATAGAGTAGCTCGCAAATCATGAAAATACTACACGTCATTAACCAAAGAGAGACATGACAGGGCATGATAAATATAATTCTGCAAGTAAGCTTTCTGGTTTTTGGGGTTTAAATGTACTTTGTAGTTTGTGCTTTCTATGATCAAATTCCTCCAGAAGTTTCATCTTTTCCTCCTCTGACCAGTTTGGTCTTCTTGTCTTCTGCCAGTGTCCCCATCTAACTATAAGTCAACTTTGCAAGATGATAACAGGCGTGAATCTCCATGGAAACTTTCACCGCTGTAAAATCTCACAGTAAAAAACACAGTAAATTAGTTAATGTCTTTCTTTAACTAAGGAAACCTTGTAAGGGATTCTGTGCCTCAGCTAAGGAGAAATTAAGCTTTAAGTGTCATATTTAAAGAGAAAACTAAAGGTGTGCTGTGCAACCGGTCCCTGACGTCAGGAGGTTATCAACAGGAGCTTGTAAGGCCCCACCCTTGGGAGGCCCTGTGGGGCGAACAAAGCTCCACCACTGACCAAAAATAACCTCAGAAGACACCTTTAAAACACTCAGATCCATTAACAAATAAACAAACAAGACAACAAAAATCGCAGGCTGAGTGGCAGCAGGACCAGCGGGACCAGTAGGACCAGCAGGACCAGCAGGACCAGCAGTCCCCACACCAGAAGCCTCTCTGCTCTGCTGCTGGTACAGGAGCTCTTAAGCACCTCCTCCACACCAGGTGCAATGGACCTCGTTAAGCAATGCAGCACACCCCCAGAGGGGAAGGAAAACACACACAGCTGTAACAGAGCTGAATTATCCACAGAGGTCTCTTCTCTCCAAAACAAATGGACCAGGTCATTAAGGCCTTGTTTACACAGATACCGATACAAATAAAAACTGATTTTTATTTCTTCCGTATAAAAAAAAAATGGTTTACTCAATCAGTTGTGAAAGCGATATCCCTGTTTACACAAAAACGCAAAAACGGCAGCTTTTTGCTGTAATTAGCATGCCAGGCCAGTAGGTGGCGATACGCCATATGTCAAACACCACAGAAGAAGTGATTTGTTTTCCTCTTGGCACTAGTGATAAAAACAATGATAAACTACATTTGAACCTCATGTAGCATAGTTAGCTGCTATGCACTGACTAATATTGGGCACAGCAGACGTCTTTGTGCTCCGATGTAGCGGTGATGTTGATGCAGCAGTGCTAAGTTCATTTGTAAGCTCGTAAGTAGTCCCAAAAGTGCTAACATGATGTAAACAACCCGGCACATATCCGCCATTATTGTTGTGGTTACTGGGCGCCTAATGGGCACAAACTTTCACTTTGGAAGGCCTTTTTAAAAATCTCCACTTTCATCGAGAAAAACGTCGCTTTCGTGTAAATGACAGGTGCAAACGCAAAGATAAATACCTGTTTTCAGAAATATACACAACCGTATAAACAGGCCCTTAAACCAGTAAAAACACTGACACTACTCGTTTCAGAGGGGCTTCTTACTACAGTGGTTGACATGGAAACATGAATGTCCCCATCAAGAGCCAGTGTTTGGTTTGTCCGTTCTGAGCTACTGCAGAAACATGGCGGCACAACATGGTGACTCTGTAGATGGAGCCCGGTCTCACTCCGAAGTCGTCAAAATCCGGCGCTTGGGCAGTGACTTACGGCATCAGAAAAAGGCGTCCTTTAAAGCTGGCATGAATCGCGGCTGGTTGCCGTGATAGTTTAATGGCGCCCGGCAGCGTCAGGGAGAAACATGGCGGGACAAGGATGAAAGTTAAATATAACCAAATAAGTCATAAATTAAATATACATATCATAACCTGCTGCCGCTTTCTGCTGTTGTTAAATGACACTTGTTGGCACACACTGCTGGGCTGAATATAAGCATGGCTGTGATTCAGTCGTAGACACGAGGACGTGAGCCTACTTTGTATTAATAATCTGAATCTGTGAAGTAACCAAAGCTGTCAGATAAATGGAGTGTTGTAAAAGTACAGTATTTCCCTCTAAGATGTAGAGTAGAAGTATAAAGTACAGGTACTCAGTTACTTTCCACCACTGCTGATATCTGAACCAGGCGGGGTTAATTAGGGACAGGAAGTGACGACGTCTCCCCCTGTTTCTCATTGAAATGAATGAGGACCCAAATCTAGGGTGACTGCACCGTTAGGGGTCGTGGGCGGACTTTTGTTTCAGCCAATCCCAGTGAAGGATGTTTTTACACAGCATGAGAGGAAGCAGAGGTCATCTTGTTGTTGTCTTACAACACTGAATGAGTCCAGCTGGGTTATTCATATTAGCCGCCACATCAGGTGTGAGTGTTTCTGTCAGACTCTCAGCTCGTCTCAGCATGAATCAGCAAAACATCATGAGGCCCCAGACTGCTCAGTGAGCTGGACTCTCCCTCTCTGTCTGCTGGCTCACTGTCTGTACTGTCGCTGATTAGTAAGCACGGCGGGAGTTCACTCGTAGGGCTTTTTGGACGGGTTTCAGTTCTTCTCTCACTCTGCCTTTTGGCAACTGCTCATCTCTCCTTCCATGTCCGCTCGCTGTGTCGGCTGGGTTTCAGTTCTGTGTCTGCTCTGCAATGTGTGTTAGACGTTTCACTGGCTTCTGGCTGCATCTCAATACTCTGACCAATGGCCTCAGGGCTCGATCTCAAAACTGTGCTAGTTTACTGGCTGGGTTTCAGTACTATTGAGTCACTTTGTTGGCTGGTTGCAGTGTAACGTAGTGTATCTTTGGGCTGGGTTTCAACACAGTCCAATGAGCCTTCTGTTGAGGCCTCAGAGCTGTTTTTTGATGTAGTTTTATTACTGTTCAGTGGCTGTTTCTTGCTTTGGTAGTTTGAGAGTTTCATATTTTAAAGATTATCTTTCTCAGAATGTGTCTCATTACATCAGCACTCATATAAAATGTTGACCACGAATAAAAACACATGCAGGAGCTCACCGTGGCCTAAACTACACCAACTAATATTGACACTATTTGGACAAAATACTTTTGAGTTATTATGTACAATCCATTTACTGCAGCTCATCTGGACAACATACTTTTCTTGCACATAAATCTGATTGAAACTGTGGAATCAACAAAGTGTTGTAGCAGTGTTAAATTGGTGCTATCATTTCTGTAACAATTTGCAGGTGTCGGTGAGGCTGTTCTTAAACCAGCAGTGTGTCTCAAATCACACACTTCTGTACTAAACATTTTATATTTTGAGTGCACAAGCACACTAAGGCTAAATCCTAAAAACCATGAAAAGGACACAGGGAAACAAAAGGCTGGGACACTGGACACACAAGGAGCTGAGACAAACTGGCATGGAGAGAAAACAAGATACGCACTAAATACTGTGGCGAGGGGAAGGCTAACGAGACACAGGTGAGGCTGATCAGGGCGGGACAGACAATCAGACACAGGTGAGGTCATCAGAAGGGAGGGAAAACACACAGGGGTGGGAAGTGAAGTGATCTGAAACGAGAGGAGATGTGAGTTTCAAAGTAAAACAGGAAACAATATGAATTAATTAAATAAAAAACAGAACCTGAGAAACCTGAGCCGTGACATTCAGTAATGTTTGTTCTGTTTGTTCTGTTTGTGGTCTGTGATGATTCGGTTCCGCAAACAATGATGCATTTTAATCAGCATTAACATTGTGGCACAAGTTTGGTTCATGTGTGGGAAGAGATAGCGGCCAAATGTTGGCGATAATGCTCCACAATCTGAGACAACACTACCCTGCTGAAATTAGTGCACCATGCAAGAAGTACATAGTGTAGTGTGCTACATGGAAGTGTACTAACAAAAGTAGGCTACTCTGCTGAAATTGGTGCACCACGCATGAAGTACATGCAGGTTGGGATCTGGCATAAAAAAGGAGGAGGAGAAAGAGAGAAAGAGGAAGGAGGGAGAGTTTGAGGTTTGAGTCTCATCCAGACTGATGTGTGTAACCCAGCGATGACCTGAACTCTCTGAGGACAGCAGACAGAAAAGGGAAACTGGAGGAGAGAGGAAATAATATGAAGATTGATGGTGATTGTTTATTGATGCGGATCAGTCAATAAAAAGTGAGAATCACTGTCTCTTTCTGTCCACAGGTCAGATCAGCTGATCCAGATCTCCCTGAAGAAGAGGGTTATTGTGGTCTGCCTTCTGAAACTGTTTGGAGTTCAGTTTGTGAATGAAGCGCCCTCAGTCTGACGACACGCTTGCTGGCATCAAACTGAAAACTCTCTCTGGATCTCTGCTCGGTGCATGACTCATCTCACAGCCTGCAGGCACACAATCAGACGAGTTTGGAAATATTGACTCTCGTAGAGCTGAATGGTTTTCAAAATTAATTACATGCAGATTTAAAAGCTGCAGATTCTTTAGTTAATAACCTGCTCTGGCTCAGGATCATGAGTGACATCAGTGATGCAGATAAATGTAGTTTCACTGACTGACAGCAGACTGATGTCTTCATTTTGAAATGCTGTAAACATGCTGAGTGCAGGCTTTCAGTTCACATGATTCAAACTGGCTTAATTTGATATGTTTAAATTGCTCTTTGACACCAAGAACAAATTATAACTGAGTCCAGGAGTGATGTGACTCAACCCACACAGTCTGATACTCAACCTGGAGCAAAGAAGGGCTCGAGAATCAACACATCCTCACTGTGACCTCCTCACATGTCCACGTTTGGTCATGGACTTTCCACGTCCACATACAACGTCCAAGGTACCCTGGGTGTGTTGGTTGTTGACGTTCTGGGACGCTATATCAACTTCAGCCTGTTACATGCATTGTCTGTTTTCAAAATACACTTCTGTTTTCACAGGAAATGTACAGTTTGCATACAGTCTCTTTCAAAATAAAAGCTCTATGTCAGTACAACACCGCAAATTTTATTTGCGACTGGCCGCGTCTCATGCTGATGTTAAAGAACAGCTCTTTTGTCAGTGTCTGATGCCACAAGTCACTGCCCAAACGCTGGAATTTGACGACTTTGGAGTGAGGCTGGCTTGACAGAACAATATATGTCCCACTCTGTCCCTCCTTGCTGACCCCTTCATTACTATTTTCCATCCATCCACCAGATGTCTGCAGACTTTCCCTCCTTTCCCCATCACCTGACTACACCACCATCCACCAGCCCAGTCGCCTGGAGAAAATGTGGGCATTGTACATTCCTGCAAAACACGTTTCATTTGTACGTTTCATACATATCATACCAATGTTTTTAAAGTGACGTTGTATATGTGCTGGCTTTGTTATCTGGAGGTGGCGGGGATGATGGATGGTGTGTCACCTTGGAGTGATGCCTGCCAAGCTGCAGACCACTGATACACCAACACACAACAAAACTGGTTGTTTTTAGCAACTCATCATTTTTTTTCCTGTAGCTCTTTAGACACAAATGTGAGAACTGTTGCTGGGCTAAACGAGGGTGTTTTTCAGTGGCCTGTCACTGTGTCTCCCACCCCTTATTATTGTTTTTTGGTTGTTGTTTTTCCAGAGGAGAAACACCATGATAAATGACTGTTTTTATACCAAGAAACTGCTGCTTTGCACCCCCCAAACTGGGTATTTTAAGCCAAAATGTGCTTTTTTTTCCCAAACCAGTACCTTTAACAACTGGTGGACCAGGTGAGAGTGGACTCAACCGCTCGACTCTAGGGACAGTTTGGGTAAAATAAAACAGTCTTCATTGGTCAAAGTTGGGTTCATTACACAGAAGGACAATCAGTGGAGGCAAACAAATCTTATAGGGATGAGATAGAGGCAGAGTCAACAAGTAAAATAAAAAAAAAACAAGCAAAGGACACAGGGAAACAAAAGGCTGGAACACAACACACAAGGAGCTGAGACAAACTGGCAGAGAGAAAACAAGAGACACACTAAATACTGTGGCGAGGGGAAGGCTAACGAGACACGGGTGAGGCTGATCAGGGCGGGACAGACAATCAGACACAGGTGAGGTCATCAGAAGGGAGGGATAACCCACAGGAGCAGGAAGTGAAGTGATCTGAAACGAGAGGAGATGTGAGTTTCAAAGTAAAACAGGAAACAACATGAATGAATTAAATAAAAAACATAACCTGAGGAACCTGAGCTGTGACATAACCAAGTGGTTTTTGTAAACCACAGCATTGCTGACACGGAAAGTTTCACCGTACCTTCTACATAATTACATACAAATGTGTGTGGGCTTTGCAGAAATACACAATCAATGCCAGTTCTGGTGGATGAGTTGCATCGACACACCTGTTCCCACCTCCTCACCTGCATCTTTACCCTCATCAGTCTCTCTTCATATATACATAAAACAGGAAGTAGACACAAACACATGAGCATAAACTTTACAGAATATAGTACGTACTTTTTAAGGGCAGCTGCATTACCTACTAAAATTAAAAAGAAAAAGTTTGCGATGGGGAACGCACCCTCCAGCTTCCTCCCACAGTCCAGAGACATGCAGGTTAATTGGTGACTCTAAATTGTCCGTAGGTGTGAATGTGAGTGTGAATGGTTGTCTGTCTCTATGTGTCAGCCCTGTGATAGTCTGGTGACCTGTCCAGGGTGAACCCTGCCTCTCACCCAGTGTCAGGATAAGCTATTATGGAAAATAAATGAACAACAAAGACAATCTCATGACTTCAGTTAGACCGAACCGCTGCAATATTCTACTATATTTATTATATTGTTTGGTGCTTTTAATTGGTGCAAGGCTGACACTGTGTCATCTGTGAGCCCACTTACATAATAATGAGCCTGATTGAATATTCCCAGCTGTGAGCTTCAGCTGCAGTTTGTCGGTGTGACCAGCAGGAGGCGGCGCAGACAGCAGAGCAGACAGACGACTGCTAAAAACCATTATGTAACGTCTCTGTCTTCTCTCTCTGCTTCTCTCTTATCCTTTCATCGACTTATCTTCCATTCAGCCTTCCTCCCTCTCTCCCTCCATCCTCTTTCAAAGTGACTCACTCTTTTTCTCTCTCCGCCGTCTCCTCTCACTCTGTGCACCTGTTTCAACCTGTAATATCTTAATACAATATAACCAGAGAATAACGTGAAGACATTTAACTGTTGGCTCTTTGTCTGACACACACACACACACACACACACACACACACACTCCAGACAGTCATTAGACAACTGTCCGACCTTCATTGCTCCACATAGCCCACAGGAGACACACCACACACACACACAGCCTGCCTAAACACACACACACACACACACACACACACACACACACTCACTCTCTCATCACCTGAGGCGATACAGAAGTCTCTCTCTGAATAATGTGATCTCTCTTCAGGCGTGCTTGATTTAGCTCCATTCTGCAGGATTTTTTCTTACCTCAGTTAGACACCCCCCCCCCCCCCCGCCTTTACCCCTTCTGATAAATCAAATGCGCCCCAGGTTTCCGCAGAGGTGGATGATAACCTCTGCTTCTACCTGAAGAGAGAAGGAGACACACAGAACATACAGACATGCTTCTAATTATCACATTTTAAATCCTGTGAAGTCTGTCTCTCAGTACTGTCTGACTTCCTGACTTCCTGTCTGTGTCCCTGTCTGGTTCTTACCAAAGACGTAAATCTTTAAAAACAACTCACAAATATTTGGGTTCATGTTTTTAAAAAAAGGCTCAGTAATTTCCCAAATGTTGGAGCGATTCCTCAGCTAAAGATCACAGATCACTCAAATTCTGCAGAGCAAGAGAAAACATCATGTCTGCTGCATGAAGTTGTTTCTCTGTGGCGCAATGGATAGCGCATCGGACTTCTAGACAAAGACAGAAGAAGTGATTCAAAGGTTGTGGGTTCGAGTCCCACCAGAGGTGATCTTTAAAGATTGCAAAGTTAGGTGGATGCAAGGTCCTGAGAAATGAGATCACAGTCCCGGACACACCAAACCGACATCAAAGAACAAGCAGAGATGAAAGCCAGTTGCTCTACTTCTGAATCTCTTCATACCAGCAGATGGCAGCCATGCACCACCCCTCGCACTCGCCCTAATAGAACTTCTGCCCCCTTAACTTTCGTTGTTATCCCACCACATTTCCCCCTGACACTGCTGGCCGCCATTAAACAATAATGGCGACTGGTTGCGTATCATGCCAACGTGAAAGGATGTTTTTTTCATCTGCGTCTGATGCCAGAAGTCACAGACCAAGTGCCCGTATTCGACCACCTCAGAGTGAAACCTGGTCGAAATTTTCAAGCAATACTGGGAGTCTTAAGACCAAAAAGAGCCACTACATCAGGAGGAATAACATGTGGCTCTGTGGCGCAATGGATAGCGCATTGGACTTCTAGACAAACACAGGAGAAGTGATTCAAAGGTTGTGGGTTCGAGTCCCATCAGAGTCAGTCTTTAAAGATTGCAAAGTTAGGTGGGTGCAAGACTTCTGAGAATGGAGATCACAGTCCCAGACACACCAAACTGACATCAAAGAACTAGCAGAGATAAATGTTCTGCTGCCTAACGTCGCCTGTGTTTCGGCCAAAACTCTCCATACCAGCAGTGTGCTTACAGTCTCTTTCAAAATAAATGCACTACATTGGTACAACTCCACAAGATGATGTTTTTTCCCTCAACAACAAACACAGTTGGTTACATTTAGTCAACACATGCACATGGTTGGGTTTAGAAAAAAAGAACAGGGTTTGGCTTTGTAATCTTACAGGAAGCAAACACTGGCCTCCCAGGTGAAAGGCTGGGGTTGTTGGACCCCTTCACCACCTCTCCCACTCACCCTAATAGAACTTCCGCCCCTTTAACTTTCCTTGTTATCCCACCACATTTCCCCCTGACGCTGCTGGCCCCCATTAAACAATAATGGCGACTGGTTGCGTATCATGCCAACGTGAAAGGACAGTTTTTCCATCGGCGTCTGATGCCAGAAGTCACAGACATCATAAGAATCATAAGCAGCAACATGTGGCTCTGTAGCGCAATGGATAGCGCATTGGACTTCTAGACAAACACAGGAGAAGTGATTCAAAGGTTGTGGGTTCGAGTCCCACCAGAGTCAAACTTTAAAGATTGCAAAGTTAGGTGGGTGCAAGACTTCTGAGAATGGAGATCACAGTCCCGGACACACCAAACTGACATCAAAGAACAAGCAGAGATGAAAGCCAATTGCTCTACTTCTGAATCTCTTCATACCAGCAGATGGCAGTAGTCTGTCAGTGCCTCTCAAAGTCAAGGATGCTTCCTTGGTAGCATGTGTCCTTCCAAGTTGGGTTCTACAGAGGGTAGGCGAGACTCCCTCCCAGCATTTAGTGAACTCAGATTGGCCCCCGCCTTTAATTCAGGCAAATTGTGCACAAAGAATTGTGGGTACTTTATGCCAGCTGAGGATACACTCATGTGTCCTTTAAAATTCTCTGAAGGAAGGACTCGGTCCTCATTAGAATTCAAAGGATCCTTGACATTAAAACAGTTCTTTGGCGGGATTCAATGCACAGCCTCCTTGACTTTGAGAAGCATTATGTATTTGTCATTCAGAAAGGGAAACCTGAGGATCGACAGGGCGGATTCAAGATGCTCGTCAGCAAGTCAACACGTTAACAACACAACCTGATGGTGAAAGAGCAAAGCATATTTACTGTGCGCCAGTGTTCAAGGACACAAACAGCTACTAACCATCTCTGCCAAAGACCCCAGTGGATAAAAAATAATCATACCTAATATAAAAAGTTTGTTTTGATCTCAGTTGGGTAAAACATGATCCTTGACCCCATGAACCTTTTTTTTTTTTTCTTTTTTTTTTCCCTATAACCAAGTGCTTCTTGTGCCGTAACCTACAAACACGTTAAGCACAGCACCGTTGAAACATAAAGTTTTGGTGATTTTTGTCTCAGTTCCACTTCAGCTCTCCTTTTCCACTAACTGACAATCATCAGTAGTTTTTGTGACCTGTTTTACGTTAAACACAAGGCCTGCTCAGTGGAAATATGAGGAAATGTCAGCCGTAATCAACAAGGACAACAAAACACAACATCTGACCCTTTTCCTGTCGTCTCTCTCCTCTTAGTGTGTCACATTAAAGTGGAAAAAATGCTCCCACTCGCTGCCATTAAAAAGGTCGGAGCTGATGTAGCAGTAAAGGTCAGGAAATGCATACAGAAGCACACACACACACACACACACACACACACACAGAGCATACACAGTGCGCAGCTCATGTACAAGTGTACGGTTGAACAAAAGAAAGGGTGAAGGGAGGAGAGTTTGAGTTCAATTATGCAGGGTCTGTGTTCGTGTGTGTCTGTGTGTGTGTGTGCGCATAAAGAAGTGGGCGTGGCGTAAAGATGGTAAGGAGCTGATTGGTCCATTTGGGGGTACATACAACGCTGTGATTGGCTAGTTTGCATCACAATAGGAGCTGAGATTGGCTGACAGGCGGACAATGGCCGTGTCATTGGTCAGTTCAGGGAACAAAAGGCTGTTTGGGCATCGAGGCGGAAAGGTGAGGAGGTCAGTGTGTGTGTGTGTGTGTGTGTTCAGTCCATTGTGTTGTATGCAGGACAAGACGTCTTCTGCAGCACGTTGGGAAAAATATGAAGTGAAATAAAATCATTTGAGACTCTAATTTGTGTGTTTTCGTAGCCTGGATATTTTGATATTTTACATTTGCTTGGTCATACTTCCCCCTTTTATTTTATAAATCAGCTGATGGATAACAAAACTGATCAATAATTATTTACAGCTCTCTGTGTTACTGCAGAATGACTGTAGCTTTAAAAAAAAAGAAGTTATTATTTCAATAATAATAATAACAGCGTTCATGTGACCCATCGTTACTCCCACATATTGTAACCTAATTAACATTATATTGAGCCTCATACAAGAAACAGTATACGGACAAGTTTCCTGCTCTTTTTGTTCAAATCCATGATTTGTTCTCATTTTGTCAGTACCCAGTGATTTCTGGGATTCACCAATGTTGTCTTATTTTTGATCCTATCTGAGGTCAGAGAACAATTTACATGAGATTGAGAGCACTCTGACTAAGATACGAGAAAAACAAACCTTAGGTACTTTCACTTTACTTGAGAACACTGTTTACTCCGCAAAAATTGTTTGATAACTTTAGGGACTTTACAAATTAAGCTATTTGGAAACAAACAATATGAAAATATACATGTGCAGCTGAAATGATTAATTTCATTATATCAGCTTCTCAAATACAAAGACTTGAAGACTTTTACAGTGTAATAGTAGTACTTTTACTTAACTGAAGGATCTGAATACGTCCACCACCACTGACTGAACGTAGTGCTAATTCAGGCAGGACATGATGTCAAGCTTAGCTCACATCCCAGCTTCATCAGCTGATCGATCATCACATTGATTTGGCACTATTGCTACCTGTTGGCATGACAACTGTGTACCCCCATTTTGCTATACGAGCCCTGAGGTGGAATAACAGCACCTTGAACAGACTTTTTGTATTTTTAACAGCCTAACACTGTAAACCTTTAAAGATCGACTCTGGTGGGACTCGAACCCACAACCTTTGAATCACTTCTCCCGTGTTTGTCTAGAAGTCCAACGCGCTATCCATTGCGCCACAGAGCCACAAATTTGATACTCCAATGGTTCCCTTTGATCATCAGACTTGAAATGTTCTGTACAAATTCAAACACACAAGACACAAGACATGATCGAGGATCTGGACGCTAGATTTTGACGTGGTGTTGAACTTTTTAAAGTCTGATGCAAAACTTAAAACCACATAAGTACTGCATATTTAATTGTTCCTCTACATCAAGTTTGCCGACAAAAACAGTCACATTAGCACTAAACCTGTGGCTCTGTGGCGTAATGGATAGCGCGTTGGACTTCTAGATAAACACATGAGAAGTTATTCAAAGGTTGTGGGTTTGAGTCCCACCAGAGTCAATCCTTAAAGGTTAAACCATGATTTCCTTTGATGTAGATACTTGTTAAGTTGATGCAAACCATGAGCTGAAACCAACAGTAGACTCAGACATTCAGAACAATTGATGCATCATAATGACTCAAGCTAAAGCAAAACTTACAACCTTGTAAAACCCAAACTGGTCTCACTATGAGGTCCTTGAAATCTCATGCTTGATCAGTGATTTCTGGCATGAGTGCTGGATGAGTCCAACAACCACCAACCTTCAGGCCGGTATTTGCCTCCCACAAGATTGTAAAGCCAAACCCTGTTCTTTTCTCCTGAACCCAACCATGTGTGTGTGTGTGTGTGTGTGTGTGTTGGCAAAACGTAACCATGTGCGTTTTTTGCTGAAGGAACAAAAGCATCAATTTGTAATGTTGTACTGACATAGTGCTTTTATTTTGAAAGAGACTGCATTTAAACTGTACATTTCCTGTTTTCTGTGAAAACAGAAGTGTATTTTGAAAACAGACAAATGAAACATCTCTGAACATCAACAACCAACACACCCAGGGTACCTTGGACGTCATATCTTGACATGGAAAGTCCATGACCAAAAATGGATGTGACAAGGTTGGAGTGAGAATGTGTTGTAAAACCATTACAGTACTATAATGTCGCTACATCAAGTCTGCCCAGAAAAACCCATTACTTCAGCACAAATTGTGTGGCTCTGTGGCGCAATGGACAGCGCATTGGACTTCTAGTTAAGCACAGGAGATGTGATTCAAAGGTTGTGGGTTCATGTCCCACCAGAGTCGACCTTTACAGGTTCAGAATAGCTGAGAGTTAAGTCATGATTTCCCTTGATATTAATACTTGTAAAGTTGATAAAACCATACAAACCAACTGCAGACTTCGACTGCATCCTGCTCCGCCATTGAGCGAAAAGGGACAATAGGGTCCCAGTTAAAAGTGACTGAAGTTAGCCTTTAATTATTGACAAAACTTAAATTGCTGTAAAACCCCCACAGCAATACATATTTCATCATTTCTCTATGTAAAGTCTACCTGCAAACAAACATCATCGAGTATGTATCATGTGTGGCTCTGTGGCGCAATGGATAGCGCATTGGACTTCTAGTGGAGAAGTGATTCAAAGGTTGTGGGTTCGAGTCCCACCAGAGTCGAGCTTTATATGTTTGTACAAAGAGAGGTTTGGCATCATGTTACAACACACAATAGAAGTGTCTTGTTTGTAGTGTAGTGAGGTAAACACACACTCACCAGCTAGGGAACACCTTGCCAGTACCGTTCCTCCTTTTGGTCCATATTGACATGATGACATCACACAGTTGCTGCAGATTTGTCAGCTGCACATCCATGATGAGAATCTTCCGTTCCAGCACATCCCAAAGGTGCTCTATTGGACTGAGATCTGGTGACTGTGGAGGCCATTGGAGTACAGTGAACTCATTGTCATGTTTGAGATGATGTGAGCTTTGTGACATGGTGCGTTATCCTGCTGGAAGTAGCCATCAGAAGATGGGTACACTGTGGTCATAAAGGGATGGACACGGTCAGCAACAATACTCAGGTAGGCTGTGGTGTTTAAACCATGCTCAGTTGGTACTAAGAAAATCTCCCCCACACCATTACACCACCAGCAGCAGCCTGAAGCGTTGATACAAGGCAGGATGGATCCATGCTTCCATCTGAATGTGGTTTTTCCAATCTTCTATTGTCCAGTTTTGGTGAGAAAACCCGTGTGAATTGTAGCCTCAGTTTCCTGTTGTTAGCTGACAGGAGTGGCACCTGGTGTGGTCTTCTGCTGCTGTAGCCCATCTGCTTCAAGGTTGGACAAGGTGTTGTTGCTTCAGAGATGGTCTTCTGCACACCTTGGTTGGAACCAGTGCTTATTTGACTTCCTGTTGCCTTTCTATCATCTTGAACCAGTCTGGCCATTCTCCTCTGACCTCTGGCATCAACAAGGCATTTTGGCTCACTGGATATTTTCTCTTTTTGGGACCATCCTCTGTAAACCCTAGAGATGGTTGTGCTGAAAATCCCAGTAAATACTCAGACCAGCCCGTCTGGCACCAACAACCATGCCACGTTCAAAGTCACTTCAATCACTTTTCTTCCCCATAAAGTGGCCGGTGAGTGCGTATCAGTTAAAATAAAAGAAGACACAAGACAACATGTGCGTATCAGTTAAAATAAAAGAAGACACAAGACAACATGCTGTTGCGCCACAGAGCCGTAGCTTGTGTACAGCTGACAGGATAGAATAAAATCATCATAAATATTTACATAAAACATCTGTATAAATCAATTAAAATGAAGGTCAGTTTAGCTGCACAACATTTGCAATGACTGATTTCATACACCCACAGAGTTGAAAACATGCTCTAAAACATGCCACTCACACACATGCACACACACATCTGCAAACACTGGCATATATAAAACCCGAGGAGAGCTGACAGACACAACAAATCAATGCCTGGCTTTCGTGTGTGTGTGTGTGTGTGTGTGTGTGTGTGTATATTTACATGTGTGGCCGATCTGCATATATGTAAATGAGTTCACACACACTCTGCCGTAGATTGGTGCAGTGACTTTATCTCTATGCAATTATGTAAATGAGGCTTGGTGTTGTAGGACAGTTACGTAAGCATCGTATTTCAAAAAGAGGTTTAGCAGGAAATTACATAAGATGCTGGTTCTGAGGCTATTTACAGCCACGATGAACTGCGCTCTGCCGACACAATCACACCAAGACAATGTGCTGTATTTATGGTTACGAGTGAGGAGGGAATTTAATACTGAGCACGAGCCAAGGAGCTGGTCAATTTAGGCTGGTGGCTGCTGAGTTCATCACTTCTGTCATTTGAAGGAAGACTTCAGAGCCACCGCTGAAATTCGGAAACTGAAATTACACATGCAAAGATCCACAGTTAAATCTGGTCTCCTGCTCTCTGCTGGGAACTAAAAACTTTTAGTATCAGTCACCAGACAAAGGACAAAAGGGAGAGTCCATATCACCTCAGGTATGGAGGACTTGGCTCAGCTGTTTACTGAAACATCTTGCAGAGCGCACCTTTGAGTGTCCACTGAGCTGAGTAAATGAGGGCGTCATGACCCCCGCCTGTCTGTCTTCAGTCTCTGTCTGCCTCACTTTCAGCTGCTGATCATAATAATTCATGAATCTCAAAGGAGTCCTGTTTCATCTGGCACTGATTGTGTTTGATGTGCTCCTTTCAAATTCTGTTTCTGACTAATACAGTCTGATTAGAGGGGGTGTCATTGTGAAAATCTATTAGACTGTTATCTTTAGAGCTTTTGTCGTGGACTTTTGCTCTTTTTTGTATCTTAAATGACTGTATTTCCCAATTGTCTATCCTATTTGTCACTTTTCAAGTTTTGAGTAGGTGCTTTACAGTAGAATATCCAAGTGAAGTGAAGTTACTTCACTTGGATATTCAGCCTCTGCTCAGAATGAGGTCTGTGTGTTTCTTTACTTTATCTGCTGAAGTTTCTCTGTGCTCACCTTAAATCTCAGTTTGAGATGTGTTTGCATCATAATAGCCAATCTTGTGTCCAGTAGTTGAACTTTTTGAATTAAGAATGTGCACTTGTTCAAAGATTCAGGAGGTTTCAATGAGGGAAATGGGGTAGATGTAACTTTCAGAGTTATTAAAAGTAAATGCCCTGAGTTAGAAATGTTACTCAAGTAAAAGTATATGTGTCAGGAAAATGTATTTGCATACTTAAAGTAAAAGTACTCACGCTCAGTGGCTCACTGGGTAGAGCAGGAAACCCATATACGAAGGCAAGGATACTTTAAGTTTAACTAGTATTTAATGTATCAAATAAATGTAGGGCAGTGAAAAGTAAAATATTTCCTTCTCAGGTGTAATGGAGTAGAAGTATAAAGTAGCAGAACATGGAGATACTCAAGTAAAGTGCAAATACATCAAAATTATACTGTACTTTGTTACCTTCCACCACTGCTGCAAACTGCAGATTCAGACTTATAATTATAAAAATATTATGAACAAATAAATTATGATGGATAAACATAGGACAGTTTTAAAGGGATAGTGCACCCAAAAATGAAAATTCAGCCATTATCTACTCACCCATATGCCGAGGGAGGCTCAGGTGAAGTTTTAGAGTCC
>NC_065507.1:2231121-2251616 GCF_006386435.1 Epinephelus moara | reverse complement strand
GTGAAATTCACCGTGGAGTTGCCGGGTTTGCAGGACTCTGTGGACCCAGACGGCCCGACGGCTCCGGGCCTTGTGTTTCCTCAGCAAATACGCCGATGCAGTACAAAGGAGGCTTCCGAAAGTGCGATTAATGAGCTCCCGCTTATTTACCACCAATTACATTTCTCAGTGGTCCTACGTGCCAACAGAAGAGTAAAATCATAATTATAAAGGACTCATAAAGGCTATATTGGCTGTGTTTATTAGCGTTATTTTAATTGTGTAATGAAAGTCATGGATAATACGAAGTGAAGACATAAATGATATATTTGTTCATCCTTGTAAAGTGAACAGCCGTGTCAGCCTTGATGGACACATCTGCAGCAGCCGGCCCCGCCCCTTTGGCCCCTGCAAGCGCCTGCTGGAGCTGCTGCCAGGCAGCGCGATGCCAGCGAACGCACATGAACACACATGAAGGCGGTGCCCATGTCTCACGGTCTCGCGCAAGCGCGCACACGTCAGCGCAGTGCACAGAGAGGCAGTTAGAGCTACAGGCTACAATGAGTGTTGTGAGGACTCTGAAACTTCACCAGAGCCTCCCTCGGCATATGGGTGAGTAGATAATGGCTGAATTTTCATTTTTGGGTGCACTATCCCTTTAAACAGATACACAGAACACATGTCACAAATGTCACATGACCTGCAAACTTACAGGAAGCAATCCACAAATGTGCAAATCCAGTTTCGAAATGGATCCACAAATGCTAAAGTATGCCTTTATGTGTATTTGCTGTAAACTCTTTACATTTGTAACACCTGTAACATTTTATGTGAAATTAAAGTACGTGTTTACAGAGTAAGTTGTATGTATTTTTGTGGATATGCCCTTACAAAACACAAATGTAAAAAGACATGTTTGTGGATAGATTGTCTTGTGTGGGTTACAAATAATAAAATAATCCACACCAAACAATGATCCACAGTCGAACACTTCAGTGTTGAGTCACAGCAGACATAAAGCTCAGCAGATGAATATGAAACACTTCCAAATCCTGAGAGATCTCTGGAAAGTTTGCTTCTGCATGTATAAGAGCTAAAAGTTTTTCTTTATTCCCTCTGCACTTCACCAAAGATTCAGTTGTACGGGACGGACAAATTCCTGTTGATTCCCCTCAGCTGGATGTTGGTAACCACAGTTAGATGTGTTTCTGAGATGCCTTACAGATATACGAGGGCTCATTATCTTTCCTTGGGTTTTGTTTGCCAAAGTGCGAAGCAGCAGGCCTCCTAAGGTGCTGCGTGTGTTGTTTTCAACGGTTGATTAGCCTCACTTGGGGCTAAGTAGCTAAAGAGCTAAGTAGGCACACTCCCAATGTGATGCTCTCTTTGCCCTCTCAGTAGCTTAATTCAGTGGATTTGGTTTAAGCAGTTATGGAGCTAAACAGAAGCATTTCTCAGATGGTGAGGAGATGCTTTGGAGGCATTGTGAAGAGGATTAGCTGATGGCGGTCTGATGACAGATGCTATTCTTGGCTTCAGCGAAGTTATTCTCCACGGTTCACTGAGCTAAGACCGCCCCGCTCTTCAAACCCCCCACTCCATTTTGAAAGAGTACTCCAAGTCTGCTGACCAACACAAACTGTCATATCAATGTAACAATGTTGCTCTGTGGGGCAATGGACAGCATGTTGGATTTCTAGACAGACACAGGAGAAGTGAATCAAAGGTTTTGGGTTTAAATCCCACCAGAGTCAGTCTCTAAAGGTTTTCAGGGTTAGGTGGGCATCAGAAAGAATTTATACTTCCTTTACATGCAACAATAAATCTCCTGCATGATGGCATAGATACAGCCAATAGATGGCATTAGAAGACGGAGTTCATAGTTTCCAACAACAATCGAGGCAACAGTGGAAGTCATAATAATGTACCTTTTAACAGAGGTAGCATTGTAGACTGAGGTGGCCTGTGATAACACTGCAAGATGTGGCTGGAGAATTATTTTCACTTTATTACTGATTTGTTCCATTTTGCCATTTTTCACATTTCTTCTTTGTCTCCTATGGTCGTATCTTACTTGAACTATACTACACTGCCCCCACAATCTGTTTCATCTGTATACCTAAACTTTAAGAAAATGTCCATAAACGCAGACGAAATGAACTTAGAGTACTCTGAGTCTTTAACATTTCCCTGTACTACAAGGAAGTTGAACACCCTCATAAATCTTATAATGCTTGCCTTTGGTGGAACACCAACCCACAACCTTTGAATCACTTCTCCTGTGTTCGTCTAGAAGTCCAGTGCGCTATCCATTTCGCCACAGAGCCACACACTGTGCATTGCTAACTTGAGGTTTTTGTTTGCAGGTAGGTATGTGAATATATATGTATCATTGAATATGTAGCACGGTGGTGGTTTTTACAGCATTTTAAGTTCTGGTGATCTTCAAAGGTTTACAGGCTAAAATATACGACTGGGAGTCCTAAGACCAAGAAGACCCACTACATCAGGAGGATCAACATGTGGCTCTGTGGCGCAATGGATAGCGCATTGGACTTCTAGACAAACACAGGAGAAGTGATTCAAAGGTTGTGGGTTCGAGTCCCACCAGAGTCGATCTTTAAAGGTTTACAGCGTTAAGTGGGTGAAAAGTCATTCAACCATGATTTCCCTTGACACCAGCCTCCTCTGCACTGCCTGTTCAAGGTAGGAACTTTGTGCTGTTATTCCACCTCAGGGTTCTGTACAAAAGCAGAATGGTCATGAACTTTCTACATCGACCTACGTCATGCAATGTACCCTGGGTACGTTGGTTGTTGACATTCTGGTATGCCATGTTAACTTAGGCCTGTTACAAAATACACTTTGGTTTTCAGAGGAAATGTACAGTGTGCTTACAGTCTCTTTCAAAATAAATGCAGTACTTTGGTACAACTCCACAAGATGATGTTTTTTCTCTCAACAGCAAACACAGTTGGTTACATTTAGCCAACACATGCACATGGTTGGTGGTTGGCATGTGGTTGGGTTTAGAATAAAAGAACAGGGTTTGGCTTTGCATTCTCACAGGAAGCAAACACCAGCCTCCTGGGTGAAAGGCTGGGGTTGTTGGACCCACTACATCAAAAAAGCAACATGTGGCTCTGTGGCGCAATGGATAGCGCATTGGACTTCTAGACAAACACAGAAGAAGTGATTCAAAGGTTGTGGGTTCGAGTCCCACCAGAGTCGATCTTTAAAGGTTTTCAGTGTTAGGTGGATGAAAAGTCATTCAACCATGATTTCCCTTGACACCAGCCTCCTCACGCACTCACCCTAATAGAACTTCTGCCCCCTTAACTTGCATTGTTATCCCACCACATTTCCCCCTGACGCTGCTGGCCGCCATTAAACAATAATGGTGACTGGTTGCGTATCATGCCAACGTGAAAGGACAGTTTTTTCATCGGCGTCTGATGCCAGAAGTCACAGACCAAGTGCCCGTATTCGACCACCTCGGAGTGAAACCTGGTCGAAATTTTCAAGCAATACTGGGAGTCTTAAGAGCAAGAAGAGCCACTACATCAGGAGGAGCAACATGTGGCTCTGTGGCGCAATGGACTTCTAGACAAACACAGAAGAAGTGATTCAATCAGTCAATCTTTAATGGCTCTTGCTCACACTGAGTTACTAACTATATGCTTCAAAAATGCTTAAGACTATTGGATCACTAAACAAAGTTTCTTTACTATAAAGCAGCTGAGCAGCAGCACTCGTCTGAATGCTTCATGACTTTTTTTTAATTTGTGAAAAGAAGTAAAAACATCAGGAAACATCATAACATGTTTGTTAATACTGACACATATAACTGTAGTTATGATTTACAAATGAAGTTGGGAGTGTCAGCAGCACATTTAATTTGAATGTGGAGGAGAAAGATGCTCTTTTGTTTCCATGTGGATCACTGATTCCAGGGTGTATCTGTTACACAACGACGACACCACAGCAGCAGAGTGAGGGCTGAAGGTTCACGTGTGGTATTTTGAAATCTCAACCACACAAAGAGATACAGCTGTTGAAGCCACACCAAGTCTTTCCTAACTGTTTCAGTTATGTTGTATCAAATGAACAGTGACCTCTTCTCTGGCAACAAGCCACGAGTTGTTCACTCATGTTTCTAGTTTCTCAGAGGGTTTCCTTTTGTTATGCTGATCTTAAAGGGAAACACCAGTATTTTCAACCTGGACCTTATTTTTCATTATTTATCATTATTTATTATGCAATAGAACCACTCAGGGCACCTGCGCCCCGTCAATTTACATCCATTGAAAGTGCTTGCTTTTGCCACTCACAGGCTCAGGTCGTTATTATGAGTGTCTTAAATTTTGCGGAAAGGATCCATCAGAGAAATGAAATGCTTTCTTTTGTACCTTTTGCTTGTTCCAATCAGTTTTGTGTTTAAGTTCTACTAACAGGAATTCTCTTTCTGAAATCTCACAAGGCTAAAGACGACGAGAAGTTAATGTCGGCTGAACATACAGCTGATTTTGACATTATGAAAAAGTCTGTGAGTCACTTAGACTCATAAACATGGGAAAATCCAGCCTGGTAAGATCACCCTGATGGCGGTCAATATTCTGTTTTGGACTCTATGCTGCCCCAAACTCCTTCCAGAAATTAAAATCCAATCGGGGCCAATCAGGGATAGTTGACAACATAAGCAGCCGGCACTGCGTTGTAGTTCATGAGGTAACATGTAGCCTGCAGCTTAATGGTGTCTCCTGAAGCAACAAGAGCTAACTCTAACGTTAGTCGAATAAAGAAATAGAGTGAAAAACAACAATTAAACAAGAACATGAACGTGCACTTACCGTGTTTCTTACAGGAACAGATGTTTTCGCAGTTCTTCCAACTGGATTTGACAAAAGCTTGACTTTCAACTGGCTCCGTTGGTGTTGATGAAGATGATCCCTGGTGTTTTGTTACACTGACTGGCTGAAGAAGTTTGTCTGTCAAGGAGAGTGCTCCTGTCCACTGTAAGTGTTTGGGACTGATATAGAGAGTGAAACAGAATGTTAAGCTAAGTTAAGCGTTAAGTTTTTCAAAATACACTCTGGCATCTTATTTACCCTTAAAAAGTGTTTTTTTAGATTAAATTTTCCAGATAAATGGGAAATTGTGAAGCTGAAAATATTAGTAGTTGTTGGTCATTAGTATTAAGTGGAAACAGAATACTTTGCACCTGTATCATTAAAATTTAGAGAGAAAAATATTTCTGTTTCATGCTACTTTATACTTCTGCTCCTCCTCTACATCTCAGAGGGAAACACTGTGCTTTCACTGCACTACACTTATTTGTCAGCTTAAGTTACTCTGAAAACTCAGATTAATAATACAAAATATAATCAACTACTAAATGATGATGTATAATTATAGATTGAACTATCCAGCAGTAAATATATTTAAAGCTTTTACCATTGAAGTGATTACTGGTGCGCTTTCCCTCTTCCATGTGATCACACAATATGTGTTGCTTGAATGACACAGATGACCTAAAACAAGCAGCATCATATTATTTTCAATTTTATTTTATTTTTAATATATTCTACTTAGATCCAGGGCTATTCATAAAACATTTGGGGCTGAAACCTCGGATGCCCAGGCCTAAAAACACCACTGGTAAATAATTAACACAACTATGGATTTATTATATTTAGTATTTACTTAAGGTTTCATCATATTTATTGTACATTTTTGTACTTCTAATCGGTGCTGATTCTTCCTTGTGAAGCACCTTTGTTTTGAAAAGTATGTTTAAGGTTCATAATTATAATTCTACTTCTACTTCTGCTAATTATTATTATTATTATTTCAAATGCTGTATCATGATGTTTGCGTGGTGTGTTTTCTAAATTAAAAATGAATCTACGTGTTTACAGGTCTCAGACTGATGGAGAGGTTTTATGGGTTTATGGTTTAATGGCAGAGGTAAAGAAGGCCATGAGGGCCGCGTCCCATTCCAGTAACAGCTCCACTTCTATGCTTCCTTGCCTTTGTGCAAACAAACTTTGAGCGATGAGGAAATGACAGGAAATGGATAAAAGAATGAGAAGGTGAATGAAAGCATTTGGAAGAGTGAAAGTCACCTTCACTGTGTGTGAGGAGGTGAAGTAGGACACATCAGAGGAGGTTTAAAAAGAAAAAGGGACGCGGGTAAGAAAGCGCCGAGCTAGTGGAGCGTGATGCAGGTGAGCAGCAGCAGGTGTGTGTGTGTGTGTGTGTGTGTGTGTGTGTGTGTGTGGAAAGGTTCGGAGGGGGCGTGGCTTATAAACTACCTGCTGCAGGTAGGTTTGTGTTACCTGTCGTGTTTTCCTGCTGCAGACTGAAGATGTTTCACGGCTGCTGCTGAGTTTTATCTCTCAGCTCTTATCAGCTGACCACCAGCCCAAAACTCACCTGGATCACCGGAAGTGTTTCTGACTGTCGGAATAGTTTTGTTTTTACCCCAACAAACCGGACATGTTTTTCTCTTGACTCGTTTCCTGAAATGAGCTGATCAACCGGCTGGTAAGTGAGTCATCATGCCGACGTTAATTAGATCACGTTCACCGCCTCGCACACCGTTTAAACTCACTGTGAGTTTGTTTTCCGGTTGTGAGGTCTTACTGAGTGTTGTTTTGTTGTTTTATCTACAGTACATGTAAACAAGTTTCAGATGTCACCTGAACCGAAACTCTCATCACCTGTTTGTTATTTTAGACACAAGTTGTTTTGAGGAAACATGCAGCTTAATGTGAGACTGTGAGGGTGGTAATTTACACCGCTGTGCTGCTCAGGAACCGGTTTTTATTCTGTACCTGGATACTGTATGTGTATGTGTGTGTGTGTGTGTGTGTGTGTGTGTGTGTGTGTGTGCGTGTGTGTGCGTGGTAGAGTCACTCACACACAAGGCTGTCAGGAGTGTATCCAGTGTCCTGTGTGCCCTCGGGATATGAGTTTTAAGAGTTGTGTGTGTTTGGTGACCATGTGTCCCTCTGTTGCCATGGTTACGGAGACAGGCAGGAATCATGCATGCTGGTCTGGTGCGGATGGTGCAGGAGTCACTTCAAAATGTAGATCTTTTTTATGATATCCTTGAGGTTTAGGATGTTGGTCGGACAAAGCCAGATGTTGTGATCTGCATGTTTCACTGTTTTCTGATATTATATAGACTCATAGTTTCAGGTCGGGCTGTGATTGGATAGTTGTATCAAACGATGTAACACAGAAGACACAAAGGAGGACACAGTGCTGTTTAACAACACAGCTCACAGCGTCTGAGCCTTATTTCAGTTTTACAGTGGACATTTGTAGTTAGTTAACTGAGCTGGTAAACCCTTTTGTTTAAGCTGCATTTATCTGAACTTCAGAAGGTGTCGTGCACTGAGAGCTTCATTCTGCAGCTTTCTTACTCTTAAAACAACCTAAGTAAGTCTAGAAGTTGATCTGGTTATCTGGTATGTTTTCATTTGATAAGTTGAAGTAATAAAAATACTGAAATGATAAAGCCTACACTTCAGCTAACCTTCTACTTGGGCATTGTGTTCGAGGAACATTTGTGTCACGGGGTCATTTTTTTGGTCCGACCCTTGTGGCTGCAGCGTCATCCAATACAGCGACCACTGTGTCATGCAACAGGTCACGTCCCGCATGGGCTCTATGAGTGGAGGGTTACAGTGTCACTGAGCTCAGGTGAACCACCCTGCAGCTTTTACAATGTAACTGTGTCACATAGATCGTATAACTGTGGCTACAGTTTCACTACAGTGACCTGAGCTGTGCTGAATGTTTAGTGTCACCTGAGAGGCTGAGTTATGTTTGACCCCGTTCCCACCTGAAACTGAAACAATCATGATCACTGAACGTGTGACAATAGAAATAAAGTTCTTGTTGTTTCAGATATCAGATTTCATTTGACCTGCTTCAGATTCTGAGCAGAGCATTTTGCAGCTGCAGACTGTGTACCAGTGAATGTGGTCTGTAAAGTGTCAGAAAATTATACAAAATGCTCATCACCTGCTTCAACAACCATGCCACGTTCAAAGTCTCTTAAAACACCTTTCTTCATCATTCTGATGCTCAGTTTGAACTTCAGCAGCTCGAACTTCAGTTACTGCCACGTGATTGGCTGATTAGCTATTTGTGTTAACAAGCAGTCGAACAGCTGTACCTAATTAAGTGGCCGGTGAGAGTAAATGTATAAAACTGCTGTTTTCATGCATTTTTGAAGACAATACAAGTCAACACAAACTCTCTGTGCCAATCAATGAATCCTTTGACAGCTGCAGTGATAATGAGCCCTGCGACGAATCTGCTTGAAAACTGTTGAACTAAAAGTGAACACTTCTGAGAGGAAGACAGGTGTGGGAGGAAGAGGAGTTAGAGATGAAGAGCTGCAGTGAAAGAGGATGCAGAGCAGGTTGTGAGTTGATCTGAGTGTTTTGAAAGGAGTTAATGTGTTTTATTAGTGTTGCTGAGGCTGCTGGGCTTCATTATGACTCAGATTACCTTCATTATGTCCCAAGGCTCCACCCCCCCCACCCCCCCCCATTGGAGGCAGTCTGCACTAACTCTTTGCTAGCTAACATCTGCAGGCTAATGTCCCCTCTGACAGCCATAACAACACATAATGTTATTACACCATTAAATAGCCTGCTTCCTTCAGCTTTATGACTGCTGTTACCTGCAGCACGTCAGCCCTCTGCACAGAAACACTCTCAGTTAGCCTGTTTCCACTGCTCGACCGAACAGGGCCGAAGAAGGCCGAGCAGGGCCAGTCTGGTTTCCCTAGCAAAGTTTACTGTCAGGTAGACGGCACTGATACCTTGTTCACGTTGCAAAGTAAACGACCAGAAAGTTTTTCTTGAACGTGTTTGATTGGTGAAGGCTGGAATTATGCTGCAGTTTGCAGGTTTGCAGCAACAGACTACAAGTATTTTTCAATGGAAGCTGGTAACATGAAGCTACAGACTGACGCTCAACACTTCAGGAAGTCTGTGATCGGGTACGTGCAGCTGATGGGGAAGATGATGATGATGGTGTTGAAGGTAGAGCTGAAATCCACAAACAGGATCCCGGCGTAAGTTCCTGGGGAGTGAAGGATAAAATGGAGGGTTATGTATGTGAGGGTTATGTTGACTGCATCGTCCACAGACCAGTTGGCTGTGTAGGCGAACTGCAGGGGGTCCAGAAGTGGGTCGGTGGGATCGAACAAGGCGCTCAAAGGACTTAATAACCACAGAGGTTAGGGGGACAGGTCTGTAATAGTTCAGTCCTGTGATCCTTGTTTTCCGGGGGACATGGATAATGGTGGAGGTTTGGAAGGTTTTCATGGCATGTCTTCAGCAAGGTGTTAAAGATGTCCGCGGACACCAGAGACAGCCAATCAGCACAGAGCTTCAGAGTATAGGCAAAGACAGAGTACAGAGAGGGCCGTCGTCGTGGTGTAGGGGGAGAAGGAGGGGGCCTCTGGGATGAGCAGTTGCAGGGGGCTCCAGACCCCTGCTGAGGTGGGGGAGGAGGAGCTGGTGGTCTGGAGCTGGTGGATGGAGTCATGGGGGGTGGTGTCAAGACTGTCCCATTGTCTTTCAAAGCAACAGTAGAACTTTATCTGGTTTGCTAGGTGCAGGCTGCAGATGGAGTAGGGAGCTTTGGGTTTGCAGTTAGGACACACGCAAAGCTAGGTGCCTGCAATCAGGTGTGGTGAGTGCTGTGGCAAATGTGCACGTCAAATTTGGGTAGAAACGTGTGGTCGTGACAACACTGAGCAGGAGAACTAACTATTCCTCATGGACTAAAACCATGATTATATTTGGAGAGATGAGGCTTTGGACTGTTCATGGTGTTTTTTTCAAGAAAATTGGAATAGATTAAGTGCCTCCGTGCGCGTTGAGACTAATTTGGCAATAAACTGATACCTGACTCTGTATCCAGTCAGTCTGCATCAGTCAGGTTCACACAGCTAGACGCCTGCCAGCTGCAGCACAGAGTCCGCTATTGATCCACAAAGCCACGTCTCTGTGAAGCACAAAACACAAGATGAAGAAAAGTCTTTGTTTCTCCCCACCAGTTGCTGGAGTTTGTCCAATCCAGTGAATGCACATTGTAGAGAAATATTCATGGTAATGGTGTGCGAAGTACGCTCTTGTGGAGGTGCACAAGCTCATCGGCTCATTTCCCTCTCCTTCGTCGTTTCACTGCTCTGACCAGAACATCCATTAATTCCACTGAAGAAGAGAGAAAAGTGGGAAATAAATCTGATGGGGTTGTTTCCCTGGTGCTCATAATAAGGTCCTCTCTGGGTGCTGTGGTAAAACACTGAATCAGCAAGCAAAACAGGGCAATACATGGTGGCCATTGGCAGCTCCATCTCGATCTTGAATGAACAGTTTTAAAATAGAATAGAAAAGAACTTTATTTATCCCCGGAGGGAAATTCAGCTGTTCAGCAGCTCATAAAAGACAAAAAACAACCACACTTCCCCTCAGGTTTGAGCAGTTTTAGACTTCAGCAGTATCCCCTAACCCGTATGGGCGTCTTCCACTGTCACTTTTGGCCGTGCCGAGTGAAGCCATGCCTGCTTTTCCATTTTCAGTTTAGACACGCAATGCCACGCTGAGCTTTGCTGTCCCTTTTCTTTCCATCGTAGATCTGCCCAGGTGTGCTGCGTTGCTTAACGAGGTGCATCACACCTGGCATGGAGGAGGTGCTTAAGAGCTTCTGTGCCAGCAGCAGAGCAGAGAGGCCTCTGGTGTGGGGACTGCTGGTCCTGCTGCCTCTCAGCCTGGATTTTCGTTGTCTTGTTTGCTTGATTTATTTGTTAATAAATCCCAAGGATCTGAGTGGTTTAAAGATGTCTTCTGTGGTAATGTTGGGTCAGTGGTGGAGTGTTGTTTATCCCATAGGGCTGTCTAAGGGTGGGGCGTATTAAATGTCATGATGTTTCCAAAGAAATCAGGACTTCCTGTCACTGTCAGAAGTTCTGCAGATAACATAGCAATAAAAACAATCGTTAGTATTGTAAAAGACGTTAATATTTAATTCTCCGGCCTGAATCTCCTTATCAAAGTCTGAAATATGTCGTCACACTCCCCTCCGCTCTCCGTCTCTCTCTCTGTGTCTGTGATCCTCCCTGCTTATCCCAAAACTCCACACTTTCTCCTTTCAGTCCGTATAATTCACTGCACTCTGCCGCCTCGTGACGCCACTTCCAGCTTAGTTAGTTTAACATTCAAATCTGCAGAGAAACGTCGACGTATTTGGGTCATGAGATTAAGATCTGCTCAGTAAAAAGACTCCTCTGACACCTTTAGAAGTTTCAAAGTCCCGTTCAGCCTGAAGCCAAATTTGACATAATCACTGAGCTTAGAATTATAAAGTCACATCTGTCTGATTTACTTTTATAAATCAGAACTGTTTTCATGCTGTTGTGCAGTTTTAAGGAGAATAATTTTGGGTTTTAGAAAGTTAAGTAGAAAGTATGTGGTTGTTATTTTAGGGTGACAACACCTCAGGGTGTCTTCACAGCTGGGACCAAAATGACACATAAATTCAGTACGTTAACAGCTCATTGGCCTGTGAGGACTTCCCCAGGGCAGATATAATTACTGTGATTTACAAAGTGTTTGTTCCCTGCACAGCCTGCGTGCTCCATTAAAGGGGCTGTACGTAGCTTTTTAAAATCAACATATCATTGCCTCATTAATTTTTAAGAATGGACCATGATAACTGTAAACGGATGACAGAACAGAAATCTCTGATTAAATGGGGTTTTTTTTTTACAGTGATGCTCTCTGGGATTGTTTGGGCCCAAAGATGCTGAAAGGTTTGTAGCTCGCTCCTTCGTGGAGGACGGCAGCTGCAGTTTCATTCCTCAACAGTTTCGGTGAAGACTAAGTGGAGTCTGGGGCTGGGCGATGTAACGACCATGTGGGATACATCAACATATTTTCAAGCAAGATATAAATTTAGACAACACCGTTTATATTGATACAGGGACAAGTTGTGTTACATAATGCTCACTCACTCACAAGTTCTCCAGCAACACTCAGAGACACAGAGCTGCTCCTCTGTTTTATCTGTCTGTTAATTAGTCTCCAGTGCGATGTCGGTCTATATGTTGCACGTGCTGCGCTAAATCAGTCTGAGATGAATGAAATGACCACAGTAGCACACATGCAGTCCAGCACTGCGCTGCATGAGCTGTTTGATTGTGTCAGGTGCATCGTGGGTGTTTTGTGGCAAACCATCACTGTTTTTCCCGCTGCCACCAACACTGAATATTCTAAGCCAAAACATGATCTTTTCCCAACCATAACCAAGTAGTATTTGACCACAGGTTAACCACAGCGTTATTGAAATGTAAAGTTTCAATGTATCCACTGCATGATAACATGCAAATGTTCCATAGCTGTGATTTGCAGAAATGTAAAACACTTATTCTGCTGAATGGTTTGGCTTTCTGCCCAGTCTCAAGGTCCGTAGAGAGATATTGCTCTGATGATATTAAAGCACAAACAAACCCATTAAGTTTTGCAACTGAGTGCAATTTGCCCTTTTTTTGCACCTCATTGCAATTATCCATGTGGCAAAGTATAAATGTTGCCTTTGTACTGAGAACACAGAAGGCATAAATGTGGCAGAGAGAAAAGACGGCGAGCTGCAGGTCCTGACCAACAAGAGGCAGAGTCGTTCCTCCAAACTTCAGGCGGGGAATAAAAAATGACAGAGAGAAGCTGCAGACCTGGCGAGGTACTCTTGGTCCCAACCCTCACCTATGGTCATGAGCTCTGGGCAGTGACTGAAAGAATGAGATCACGGATACAAGCGGCCGAAGTGAGTTTCCTCTGTAGGGTGTCTGGGCTCAGCCTTAGTGTAGGGAGTAGGAGCTCTGACATCTGGAGGGAGCTCGGAGTAGAGCCGCTGCTCCTTCATGTCGTAGGGGTCAATTGAGGTTAAGCGACTAAAAATGGATGGATGGAGAGAAGCCGTGTTTGTGATTTAATATCCGAGTCTGTGAGTGCACTTGACTTCCCACCAACTCTGTGATAATTATTTCACTGTGACTGCGTGTGGCTGTTAGTGCTGATCTTTGTGAATTGGACTAGTTTGTAGTAAGGCCCATTTGCATTGAAAGGGGGCAGTTTGGTGCCAGGTGTTTGCATATTACCTCATTTAAATGTGTGCAAATAGCACAGGAGCATATTTACTTGGCAGCGCGGTGCAAGGTGCATTCCACCCTTTGTGGGAGCTTTGAGAGTTAACCTTTTCCTCTTTGTGTTATTTGTGCAGGTTTAGCAGCCGCGAAAGCTGCACAATACTTTTGTAAATTCTTCCTGCAGCTACACTTATTGCTCATGTGCAGCAGATGTGAACAGCTCTAGTGAAAGGCTAATTGTGCTACATTTAGGTTGTCAATATATAAGTAGTAAAAACAGAAAAAGATTCTGTATTTAGTGCAGACTTTAAGCTCGGCTCATATCTGCAGTATCAGGCAGGTGGAAACCAACATTAAAGTGATGAAAACAGAAACTAAACTAACTCGAGTGTCCTTAAATGCTCTTTGTGTTCTGTTATTTTGAGCCTTCAGTGGAGGAAACAGGTTCACATTTCACTGAAACAGCATTGTACTGTTTGACACACAGAAGGAAACTGGTGTTTGAGTGAACTGTGGCTCATATTACTGTTAATGTGTTTCTTTTATCCACTTCCAGACTGTATTCACTTCCCTCCTTTACACTTTATGAACACCTCTGCTGCCTTTTAGTAGACTAGGGACAGAAGAACAAATCCACGCTGCTCTCTCATGTATGTGAATATATGCTGGCTGAGAGTTGTGGAGTAGAAAGGCAAGTCTGAGGAATTCACTGTGAACTTTAAGTACAGGATGTTTGTGACACCCAGGCGAGACACCTGCTGAGCTGCAGAACACTGGTCGAGACCAACAAACAACAAAACTGGTTGTTTCAGTGACCCGCTGCTGTTTCCACACCAGTGACACTGCCTCCAAACGCAGGAATTTTAAGCTAAAACATGATCTTTTTCTCACCATTAGCAAGTGGTTCCTTCACACGTATGTCTAACAGGATAAAATGATGAAGAGGTGACATTTATCTAAAAGGTCAAAGGTCAGCTTCACTGTGACATCATAATGTTCTGCATAAAACACGTTCGGCGCTTATTTAACATCATATCTCAGGAAGAGAAGGGGAGACATTTGGTCAGATACTAAACTGGTGACTGTGAAGCATCCATGTTTTCTGTCAGAGAAACTGGACTGTTTCGCAGAGACATGCAACCAATAGGCAGTAATTTCAGTTGGTACCAGAAACTGAACAGTTGTCTCTGGTTGAAATGAAAGGTGACGTCAGAGATGAACTTACACAATGTTAGTTTTGGTCTATTCATATTCAAGAATATAGAATATCACTAATGGGTATAATCCATAGAAGCATGCAGCCGTTCTTTCCCCCTGTGGTGCTCTGACTGTTTTCTCTCTGTCAGTTATTTTAAAGATGATTTGTAAACTTATACACCCTCCAGATATTCTCACTGTCTCCTTTTCCATCTCCTCCCTTTTTCTCCATCTTCTCTATGTAATTAGATAGTTAGGATCAGGTATCGTTCATACCCTCCACCCCTTCCTCTCTCTAGGTCTCTGTCTCTCCGTCTGTCTCTGAGGGGGACAGAGAGGCTGTTTGTTCCCTGCCTGCCTCCTTTTGTCCAGATGAGACAATAGACTGACTCTGGGGGAAGAAAGGAGGAGGAGCAGGAGGAGGAGCAAAGATGTGTTGGAAGGGACAAGGACAAATAGGTGAAAATACAAGTTATTCTTCAAAGATCTTTCCTACAAATAGCCTAACTGACACTCTTAATTTCAGTGTGGCTGCAGTCTACAGTATGAGCTACTTGATCAGTCTTCTAGTGCACTAAATCCACTTTGTGCCATTTAGTGGCTGAGTTTAAAGTATATAATTTCAGGACCATAGAGGCTGCATATGCACCACCATTTGAATGGTGATAATTGACGACCATTTTAAATCTCAGTTTACTGCACTATTAAATGTGTATTATTAAGGAAATAGCACCAGAGTGAAGCAGCATTACACAGCATTAATTTAGGTTTGATGCGTCACAGTCATGCTTTGCTTACTGACTGTGCTCCACATGTTCAGACAGGCTCATGGTGGACGTTCAATTAGAGAAGCCTACCAAGCTGCTGCTCACTGCAGAGCAACACATACATAACAATAAACAACAAAACCGGTTGTGTTTTAGTGACTTGTCGTTTCCAGGAGCTTTTTAGGCTCCAAGTGAGGGTGTTTTTCAGGAAGCTATTACTGGTTTTCCACCAGAGATTTTTACCAAGACATCACTGAGTTTCCTGCTGGGATAGTGCCACCAAAAGTGGTTGTATTATAGCGAGACACGGCTGCTTTTGCTGCGGCAATAATGCCATGAAAAGCAGTTGCTTTTCTACTGAGACACCAGCTATGTTTCCATCCAAAAGTGATTCTAATCATTGGGAAATGCGCATTAAAAGAAATACGAATCCTGTGTGTTTCCATTAAATGTACGGACTTTGGTGAAAACTACGAACTCGCGCGAGTTTTCTGCAGAACTGGAAACAAAACAAGTCTCGCATTCTTCTTCTTCTACGTTTTCTGGTGGTTGGCAACCAGCTTGTAAATGCATTACCGCCTTCCCGACCCGGAGTGTGGATATCACCATGGAGAGAGGTGCGCTACGTCAGACTTAATTCAAACATAACTGTTTCCTTCCCCCGTTTTGCGAATCAACATTTTTTCAAATCAACCAAAACCTGGCTAAAGCGAGCGTATTTTAGTTTGTGCGAATCAGGGGATTTTAATTTGAATTTTGGCGTTTCCATAATAATTTTCTGATGCAATACTTCTATATGCGCATCTAAACAGGCTGATGGAAACATGGCTATTGCTGCTTTTCCTGCTGGGATAGTGCCACGCAAAGCAATTTTAATTTTTACAGTGACATCGTTGAGTTTCCTGCCGAGACAGTACAGTGAAAAGCAGTTGTTTTTTTACACAGACATCACTACGTTTCCTGCGGAGATAGTGCCATGAAAGTGGTTGTTTTTTAACGCAGGTATTGCAGTTTCCTGCCAGGATCGTGCAACTAAAAGCAGGTATTTCAAGTGAAAACATGATCATTTCTGAACCATTCCAAAGTGGTTTTTGTGCCTTAGCATAACCATGTTAACCACAGTGTTCTTGAAACCCTTAGAGGCCGTTGATTTTGATAAACGGAGACATCTTCCTTCGTTTGTGCCCTTCGTTTACACGCAAACGGAGATTTCTCCTCTGAAAAGGAGTCTTTCTAAAAACTCCGGCCAGAGTGGAGATTTTGGAAAACTCCGGTTGCGCGTTTGCATGTAAACTGAGATAAACGGAGATAAATGGAGTTATAGGCAGTCGACGTCACAGTATGCGCCGGAACTTGCACCTGTGTCAAAAGTGCAACCTATGTTGCTATGGTGACAATGGATACATGGAAGGCTTGAGCTTCTCGTTACACTGCCACCTACAGGTTTGGCATGCTCTTGTGTGTATATATACACGGGTAAGTGTAAACGAAGATCTTTTTGAAAACGGAGACGGTGAAATGTCTGTTTATGAAAATAGCCGGCCACGTGTAAACAGCCTCTCAGTTTCAACGTATCCACTACATAATGATCTGCAAATGTTACATATCCATGTGTTAGGGCTGTCTGTGTATTCTCTGCTGCTGTCCCTCTTCCCTCCGTTGCAGATCTGCCCAGGTGTGCTGCATTAGTTAACGAGGTGCAGTGCACCTGGCATGGAGGAGATGATTAAGAGCTTCTGTGCCAGCAGCAGAGGGGAGAGGCCTCTGGCGTGGGGACTGCTGGTCCTGCCGCCTCTCAGCCTGGGAGTTTTGTTGTCTTGTTTGCATGTTTTACTTGTATTAAATGCCATGGACTTCAGTGTTTTAAAGGTGTTTATGTGGTTATTTTGGGTCAGTGTTGGAGCTTTGTTCGCCCCGTAGGGGCCTAAGGGTGGGGTGTAACACCATGGTTTGCAGAAAAGTACAATGCCAACATTTTCTCAGACCATTGGGTTGGTTAGATGACAAGGCTGCAGTGTGAGTTCTCAGAGTGCTTGCAGGTCTAATTTTGTAGGAGGAATAAATAAGTTACTTTATTTCATGTTGGGAAATATAAAAAAGGTTTTGGTGGTCAGCAAGATTTTAGAGCTGGTTTTAATGTGGCTGGTTGAGCTCAGATTCTGCAGGTGCAGGGAGAGCTGTACTGTAGGACACAATCTGTGAGAGGAGAAGAGGGCAGGCAGGGAGGAGAGTTCTGACAGAGGAGCAACCGGCCTTATGTCACTGCACACACACACACACACACACACTGATGTCACCACAGGCTGCTCTCTGCTGCACACTAGGTTGTGTCTTTTTAGTCGTCGCAAGGTTAGAAAGAAGAGGAATGTCCAGTGAAGAGAGGACACTGGTTGGGTGTTGTACAAGAGTTTATTTTATGCTGGAGACTGGAGAGGGATTACATGTAAACTCACTCTCTGTGAAACCTCAAGGACAGTCCACACTGCCAGAGTTATACCGAGTGTTTTTGGAGTGTTGCCATCTTAATTAATGGCACAATCCACACTGAGAGATGCATGTCCGTACACTCACAGTCGACTTATTTGTTGTTTCCTGTTCAGTGTAAGTTATAATCTCCACAAGCAGCCGTTCAGATTACACAAATCTCCTGCTGTCTATATGTTGTGAATTCATTAACACAGTCCTAATCTGTAATTATGGATCCAGACCTTCAGGTTCACTGTCAACTTTCTGGTTTCACTGTGAGCATATCGAGCGACGGTGTGCAGAGTCAATAAATAAAAACCTTTCACTTTAGTGGCTGTGCAAGTCATTGGAATTTGATTTGGTGAAAACACTCAGTGCACAGAGTCGGCAGCACAGCATATACTGTAAGCAACAAATGATAATGACAGTGCGCCTGTTCTCTTCCTGCACGCATCTCATGTAGTGCTTAAAACTATTCTGCAGATCAATAGTTTTGTTGGTAATTCTGACATCAGTCATCCAGATAACGACGCCGTGGCCGGCTGCTGCCCTCTCAGACTGAGTTTATCTGTGCTGCTGACAGACAGCTGCTGCTGTAACACAGTCGGTGTGGACTGCACGGGTGAACGCTTCAGTAGCTCTTACACACTGCTGACATCTGAAATTGGGGTTATTCTTTAGGTTATGACGGAGTCAGACATTCTTTCCTGTGGGCTTGAAATGACCTGCAAACTAAGTTTTTACAGGAAGCTTCTGTGTTGAAACAAAGAACTCTTTAGAGCTTATATCTTTTTATTGTGATAGAGACAGAAAGTAAAGCAGACTGACGCTTTGGCTCCAACATAAATGAAAGAAATTAAAGGTTCTATCACTGAACAACAATTTAAACATCCATTCCAGATCTTTTTTTGATCCTGCACAGGTTCAACTTAAGTTGTTAAAGTCCATGTTAAGGCTCATCTATAGATCCTTTTAGGGCCGATGTCACGATTATATATCTTTTTATTAGCTAGAGGCAAAACAGGACTCGCCACCACAGGGCTGTAGGCTACACAGGAGTCTTAAGATGTTGTGTTATTTATCATAAACCATCCATCCACTGAGTGAGAGCATACGGGTCGGCCAGTCTGGTCCCGTTGGTCAGTGTTTACTTATACAAGTAACACTGGCGGTCCCGGAGAGTGAGTGACCTGACATGGTGCGTTGGTAAATTCAGTCTGACGCTCTACACTAAAATGAGAGCCCTGTTGGTGGAAGAAACGCAGCGTTATATTTCTACATGAATGAACCAACGGTTAAGTTAATCACACATTCACTCCGCTCGGCGCTCTGCTGCTCCGTCTCCACAGACAGAGTGTCCAGAGTGCGCTCTGACACTCTGAGAGTGCGCTGCTCTGGATAAACCAACGCTACATTCACACAGCGCTCCCAATTTACAAACATTTCACTTTGCTTAGAATGAATATTTCTGAACGCACCTTTTTCAGAGAGACTCGTATCATCTTCCTCCATTGTCGAAAACAAGCCAACAGAACTTGTTAGCTAGCACTAGCTAGTGTCTGTGGAGAATTGTTTTGCCTCCAGCTAAGCCCCGCCCACCAAAACCCATCATAGTGTTTACTAACAGTTAAAGGCCCAATGCTCTTTTTACATATGACAATCTGGCGATAGCCGTGGCTGAGGCCTTGTGTTTTCAGGTTGTCTGTACATATAAATGTACTAATGAACATCTGTACATCCGTCCCATTCTCGTGAACACGACATCTAAAGAACACCTTGAAGAAATTTCATATTTGGCACAAACATCCACTTTGACTCAGCGATGACCTGATTAGAATTTGGAGGTGGAAGGTCAAAGGTCACTGTGACCTCACAGAACATGTTTTTGGCCATAACTTAAGAATTCTTATGCTACTTATGACAAAATTTCACACAAATGTCTCATAGGATAAAATGATGAAGTGATGACATTTTGCATCCAAAAGGTCAAAGGTCAGCTTCACTGTGACATCATCATGTTTTAACGTCATATCTCAGGAACAGAAGGGGAGACATTTGGTCAGATACTGAATTGGTGACTCTAATCTTGAAACTGTGCTGATTGTATAGATCTTCAGTGTGTGAAGCATCCATGTTTTCAGACATGGATATAAACTGTCAGCAAAAACCAGACTGGTTCCTGGAGGCATACAACCTCAAGGCGGTAATTCCACTTATCTACATGTTCCAAACTCACAGTTGTTGAGAGGAGGAGATGATAAACCCCCTCAGTACGACACAACGATGTTTAATGTGGTCACACGGTGGCCATGCAAGCTCAGGTTTGTGTGTGTTCTCAGCTGAGCTGCAGAGGGGATGATTAACTTTGTCTCAGGACACAGACGTTATTTTAATCAGTCTTGGTTCTAATAGTCTTAACTTCCTCTCACCTTCATCACCTCCTCAGCTGAATATCACTTTCCCTCTAAAGCCGCTGCGCTCTAATAGGAGCCATTCATCTCTTTTCCTCGCCGCTGAAACTTCAGGGAGTGATGCATTTCAGTGCTTCGTTCCAGCATTTTCCAAACTGCACTCGCTGACCTGCAGTGATTTTCTCTACACGCACAGTGTGCCTGATGCCAGTTTGATCGGAGTTTTCTAAACGTTAAGGTCACAACCTTAGTAGTGTTGCCATTTTTTGCCAGATATACATGCAGTCATATGTACAGCAAACAAGCTGTTACATTGTGTAACAGTTGTTTATTGGCAAAAATTGATGTCTGCATTCATAAATATGTCATCACTGGTGTACTATTACCTCCACCAATAATCTGACTTATTCTCATAAAAGGAGAATTTCGGATTTGTTTGTACATTGTGCGGGTAAGTCGTCTGTGGGGTTCCATTATGTTTCGCCATCTTGAGAATACACC
>NC_065507.1:2225084-2230551 GCF_006386435.1 Epinephelus moara | reverse complement strand
TATCATAGCTTTTTGGTACACAGCGGCTACCGTTGTTGCAATACGTGTTTGAAACAGTGAGGCGCTAGAGTGTGCTATCTGTTTGAATACAATATATGATTTCAACGTTAGATGGGAGAAATTCCTACACACTGTGGCTTTAATGCTTCATCTGGCAGCACTGGATGGAAATAATGCTGCGTTCATGACAAAAGGGAAGTTCAAACTCAGTATTTCTCAGTTGCAACCTGGTTAGGTTCAAAAGTTACATAAAGAGAATTAAGGTAAAAAAACATTGTGCAGAGCTCAAGGCTGAAGTGCTGCTGTTTCATTAATCATACTTAGAACAACCTTAAATTTTGTATCACAATATATCTTTAGTGTTCTCATGAAATCAAAACCTTTTTTAATACTATTTATTCACATTCTGTAATCTTCTCTTTATACAGTAGTTTTTTAGTTAGTGGCAGGATCCGCCACTCCTGCACTGGATTCATATTCATATCCACACATGAACAAATCCAGGTTCTCAATGGGTGTTGGCCTCCACCAGGATTGTCCCTTGTCACTGATCCTGTTTGTGATATTCATGGACAAGATCTCAGCCACGGGGAGGAGTCTTCTTTGCAGACCTTAGTATTGTGTCTCTGCTGTTTGCAGATGATGTGGTTCTGTTGGCTTCAACAAACCGTGACCTCCAGCAGGCACTATGGCGGTTTGAAGCAGAGTAGGAAGCGGTTGGGATGAGGGTGGAAAACTGTGGATTGCCCCCTCTGGGTTGGAAGTGAGTTACTGCCCTGAAGGAGTTGTTCAAGTGTCTTGGGGTCTTGTTAACAAATGAGGGTAAAATGGAGCGTGAGATGGATTGGCAGTATGGTGCGGTGTCTGCAGCGCTGCGGGTGCTGCGCCGGATTGTGGTGGTGAAGAGGGAGCTGAGCAAGAAGTTATGTGTGAAGCATTCATGTTTTCACAGAGATAGATGGAAACTGTCATGGATGAACTTGACAGAGGCATACAACCATGAGGCGGTAATTCTAATTTTTCAGTACCATTGAAAAGCAAATGTAAATGGTATGATAACCATTTGCACACCATGGTATGCTATAAAACCGGTTCACTCCTGCAACCCTGCTGCTGAACTGAATTTGTTTCCTGCTGCTGCTTCACATTAAAAGCCTTCAAACCCCGGGGGGCTTTTACTGTGAAGCAGTCACAGGAAACACATCATTTTGTCACCTTTACTGTGTCCTGCTGTTGTGTGAAATACTACTGGCTGTGTTTGCACAATGAAATCAGGTGGTGGTTGCTCATGACGTGTCACGATGGTAAGACTAGGCGAATGACTTCTTTATGAAAACACCCCAAGTTTGTTTGGCTGCACTGTAAACAGACACACCAGCTGCTCAGCCTCTGTTTGCTGTGGTATTAAACACACCTGCTGTTACCAACAGTCAACCTGGACTGAAATCTGCAGGATTTAAATGGCTGTACACACTTCCTACACAGAGCCATCACATTCATTTTAAATGTCTGCTCACCGTTCACTGCCAGAGGCTGAACCAGCATTGTCTCAGGACTCACTGTGGGAATATCATCATGCTGTGAACGTGCTTCCTGTCACCTTCACACCTGAATATCATCCAGTTTATACTGCAGGCCTGATAGCACAAATCCACCTCTGACCACCATGCCAATAAAGCTGCATATAAACTAACTCCGCCCCTCGTCTCTCTGTTATTAACTGCCAGATTCATCTTTCTGTCTCAGGACGTAGACATTATTTAAATGAGTCTAAGCTGAGTCTTCAGAGTCTTTTCCTCTCACCGCAATCTCCTCCTCAGCTCCATATCGCCATCAGGTCTAACAAAAGCCATTTTCTTAATCTTAATAACATGAATTCACTTCCTCTGCTGCTGCAGTGTACAGCGGAGGAGGTGATCTCCTCATCATCTCAGCAGGGATGAGTCTTAATAGTGAAGATGAGCTGCTTACCCTCATTCCCTCATGCTGGTCTGTCTGGCTGCTTCTGGTTTCCTGCAGGCACAACAGCAACATGCACTGCAAGAAAAAACAAAATCCCTCCTGCAGAGACATAAAATATTATGTAATCTAGAGAAATCTTCTGCTATCAAACAGAAACATCTGCCAACAGGGTAAGAAGAAAATGTAGCATTAAAATGAGGCCAGTACCAAACACTACATGACCTTTAAAGTAGTAATGTAAGCAGTGGAACTTCAGACATTCAAGATAAAGGTTCCTGAAACTAGATTGTCTTTTAATTCATTCAATTAAAGCAGAAGTACAGAGGAGGATCTGATAAGCACAGCACTGCCCCCTGCATGCAGTCAGGAGTCGTCAGTGTAGTTACCTTGAAACAGGTTTAATAATCTAATGCAGTTTATGCTTGATAAGAATTTTTATCCTCGATAAGCAAAAAAAAAAGCTTAAAGTCTCAGTGAAGCAGAATTTTAAGAACATGACACTGCTGCGATTTCTTTGATTTTACTTCCCATTAAAACAGGATGTTGAGGCAGTGCATGTTATTATGTGAGAGAACTTTATGTTGTAACAGCGCTGTGGCTTAAGTGTGGTTAGGTTTAGGCACAAAATATACCCAGTTTTGGGAGCAAAATCTGTGCTGGAAAAGCAGCGAGGTCTCTGTAAAAAACAACCTACATGTGGCACTATCTCCGGTGGAAATAAATGACTCGCTAAATCACAGCTGGTTTTGGTGTTTGTCGGTTTTGAACAGTGGTCTACAGCCTGGCAGGTGTCATGGCATCCACCATCCCTTCCACTTCCTGATGCAAGATATTATCACTCTGACCTTGTCATGGACCTTTCATGTCCACATATGACGTCCAAGGTACCCTGGGTGTGTTGGTTGTTGACGTTCTGGGACGCCGTGTCAACTTCAGCCTGTTACATGCATTGTCTGTTTTCAAAATACACTTCTGTTTTCACAGGAAATGTACAGTTTGCATACAGTCTCTTTCAAAATAAAAGCACTATGTCGGTACAACACCACAAATTGACTTTTTTTTTTTCCTTCAACAAGAAATGCACATGGTTACGTCTTCAACACACACATGGTTAGGTTTAGAAAAAAAGAACAGGGCTTAGCTTTACATAGATACTAGGGCTGTACCCAAATATTTGGCTATTCGAATATTCGTTTCTATGGGTAGGTATTCTTTATGAAAATTTGGTATTCGATATTCGTTTTTTCGTCAGTGTCTGACATGGAAGTTACTGCCCGAGCGCTCATATTTGCAAATGTGAAATGAGAATGGTTGCCTGATGTCAAAACGTGAGACGTATGAAACGTACATATGTAACCAGGACCAGGAACTTAACTTAAAAGTGGAAAATAGTGGAAACAAAAACACAACAATAAACACATATTAAGTTTTGATGTATTGTTATAGTGAAATTAAACTAAATATCACTCAAACTACCAAACATCCAGCTCTATTTGCTCTGGGATTAAACAGCACCCTCTTCCTGTTGTGCCTCAAAGCACTAGATTCCTCCCTAGATGCAAATCAAATTCTGACTACCAACAGACATCAAACTGATGCACAGAAGGTTTAATAAAAACTAACAGAGATGGTGGGAATGATTTATAATGCGTGCGGTCAAGTGTTGAGGAGAAACGAGATGAGAAGAGCGGGTGATGCTACACTGTTGAGACGCGGCCAGCTGTTTGTCCCCCCCAGACTGTTTGTTGGAGGCATCAAAGTCACAGAAGTCAATGACTGATCTGAGACGCACACACAAACAAACACATACTCACATGGGAAGCTGTCGGGTAATCATATTGGGTGATGAAGCATCAGTCATTACGGCCAATCAGCCAGCTTGTCTGTCCAATACAATCGCAGGTTGGGTTTTTTTTTGCCTGTCTGGCTCAGCTGGCGATGTCTGTGACATCATCAGCGATGAATACTGTCAGGTATCAGACTTGTTGTCCACCTGTCTGTCTGTCTGAGTGAGTGGCGTGTTTGGTTAAAGGATTATTGAGATACAGGCTGACTGTGTGTGTGACAAGTGACACACACTCTCACAGTTGCTGTGAAAAGATGCTCAGATATCTGTGAAGACTGTGAAATGTTATAATGACGGTGTGTGATCTGTATTCAGAGGCTTTTTTGCATTCTTGAACGTCCTTCAAGATGCAATGAAATTCTCTAATATTTGACTGTTTGAATAGTTGTAATCCGGCTTTAATGCAGATGATGCAAATGAAGTTCTCTGTGTGTTTGTTCATCTCTGTGTCATATTCAAATCTCCCCCGCTGATGGAAAACTACCAGACACAAACCTGTTTCAGTTCACTCATGTTCTGTTGTGTAAAAACTCAAAGAAATAGTTTGACCATTTGAGAAAATACTTTTCCTCTCTTTCTGAGGGTCAGATCGATGCCACTCTCATGTATGTACGTTAAATATGAAGCTACAGCCAGCAGCCGGTTTGTTTAGGGAACATTTCAGTTGCCAGACGAAAATGTTAGTATATGTTAGAAGCATATGTGTTTCTGGAAACCATGGATATGTTACATCTGCAAGACGGCACTTCAGCGCACGTTTTTCAACAATTGGGCCAGAACAGGGTTTGGCTTCGTAGGGGAAGCTAACACGACCTCCCAGGTGAAAGTCGGTGGTTGTTGGACCCTCCCACCCTACTCAGACTTCCACTACCTTAACTAATATTGTTGTCACATTTTCCCCTGTCACCACTGGGTGGAATTTCACAATAATGGTGACGTATCATGCCGACATGAAAGGACGGCTTCTCTCGCCAGAGTCTGAGGCTGGAAGTCACTGCCCAAGCACTGGTATTAGAGTGAGAACTGGTCATAAGCTCTTTATAGTCTGTGACTAAAAACCCACATTGTCTTTAGATATGAGAGGCCGTCACACTGAAGTCTCCCAGTGTGTGGTAGGCATTAGACTAGTGTTTAAATGAATATGCAAATCAATTATTGACACCAACACACACTTAAATCCATTCAGTCCTTATTTTTGTTTCTGTCATGCTACAATATTTATACATGTTGATAGACGTTTGTCTGTTTTGAAGTTTTTAGTTTTGTGTATTATGAAGTATTTTTTTGCCCACTCAATTCCTGCGTGTCCTGCACTCTTGTGACCCGTAAGATTCACAACAACAAATACAAGAAAACACGAAAAATCAGAAAGTTCAATATATCTACAAGTTCAGTCTCTGTGTTTACGGGGGCAGAGGAACATTTAAACTCCCCCGAGGTTCACAAACGTCCCAAATTCCCAACAAGAAGACAGAGAGGACATGACCTCAGTGTCCTCAGAGGTAGCTGTGGTGCTGATCAGGACCGAGACTGTTGACTTGTGTGTTTAATATTGTCTGCAACAGGGACCAGAAGTCGAGTGTTAAAAGTGGAAATGGAATGAATGAAAAATAATAGTCATTAAGCAAGCAGGTGTGTGTGTGTGTGTGTGTGTGTGTG
>NC_065507.1:2223891-2224943 GCF_006386435.1 Epinephelus moara | reverse complement strand
AGAGAGAGAGAGAGAGAGAGAGAGAGAGAGAGAGAGAGAGAGAGAGAGAGAGAGAAGCAGCACTTTAGTGTGTTGTTGGAGCCCTGAGCTGCAGTTGGTGACTCATCAGCAGATAAAGATGCTCTCTTTCCCTCTCTGTCTCTCCATTCACAGTTTCCAGCTCACTGGGGGACACAGCAGTGTGTGTGCATTTGTGTGTGTATTCACATGTTCAACAGATGTTCATATTAATGTTTTTCTCTCGAGACCGAGGTGGTAAATGTCTTCATCTGGTCCTGAACTGAACCCGTCTGTCTGTTTATTGAGACACGTTGAACCTGTGTGGAAAACAAAGTCGTCTTTACCATAAATAAATGTGCTCTAGCACGACTAACTGAAGACCAGCATTCAAAGAAAATTAGACAGAGTCTTGTGAATTAAATAAATAAAAAGGTTGCAGCAGTCAAATAAAAGAACTGGACGCTGTCGGGAAACTCTAGAGTGTGTTGCACTCATTTCATTACTGTTAAGTTTCACAAATGTATGCCTCCATGCTGGCAATAGCTGTGGTTAGACTCGGTTAGCTCCCACAGTAGAAAAGGTATTGCCACATCTCTACTGGTGGACACATTTCTAACATCGTATATAATAATGTCACCCAACCCTAAGCCTGTTAGTCCCCTAAGTGGACCAGCAGTGTTGGGTTTGTGTGGTCACATGGAGAAACAGAAGTTTTGCTAACCATCATATACAGCATTTTGTTGCTAACCTATAATTTTATGTGAAAAACATTTTTATGCCTCTGTGCAGATGATAGCCGCAGCCAAAGGCATGTTTGCAGGTTGTCCATACGTCTGAACCATTTTTGGGAATGTGATACCTCAAAAATGACTTAAAGGATAACTTCGGTATTTTTCAACCTGGGCTCTATTTCCCCATGTGTATGTGTGCGTATGATTCATAGGTACAACTCGTTCTAAAATTGGTTCAGTATTGAGGGAGGCGGATGCAGCCGGCAGCCGCGAAATGAGCTTAAACGGTAACAGGGGCAAATGCGTCCCGTATAAGTTTGC
>NC_065507.1:2222451-2223693 GCF_006386435.1 Epinephelus moara | reverse complement strand
AAGAAAACGGCTGTCCCACGAGTAGAGAGAGCTACAGACACAGTGGAGCAAAGCTCTCGCGAGATGACGTTACAGCCCAGAGGTACGGGAAATGCATAGTATGCTATTTACAGAGATAGCACTGGCGATCTGAACCGGTCAGTGGCGAAAAAAAGCACTTTTAATGCGCAAACTTATACGGGACGCATTTGCCCCCGTTACCGTTTTAGCTCGTTTCGCGGCTGCCGGCTGCATCCGCCTCCCTCAATACTGAACCAATTTTAAAACGAGTTGTACCTATGAATCATACGCACACATACACATGGGGAAATAGGGCCCAGGTTGAAAAATACCGAAGTTATCCTTTAAGGGAATTTCGTAAGATTTGGCAGAAACATACACTTTGACTCAATGATGAAGTGATTAGATTTTGGTGGTCATAGGTCAAAGGTCAAAGTCACAGTGACCTCATTTGTGTCATTCTTTTGAAAGCGGTATCTCGAAAATACAGTGAGGGAATTTCTTAAGATTTGGATTTCATTGGACTCAATGAACACAAGAGATTTTGGTGGTCAAAGGTCACTGTGACCTCACAAAATATGTTTTTGGCCAAAACTCAAGAATTCCAATGCTAGTTATGACTAAATTTTGCAGAAATGTCTTAGTGGATAAAAAATAATGAAGTGATGACCTTCATATCCAAAAGGTCAGCTTCACTGTGACATCATAATGTTTAATTATTCAACATCATATCTCAGGAACAGAAGGAGAGACATTTGGTCAGATACTGAATTGATGCGTGTGAAGCATCCATGTTTTCACAGACATGGATGTTAACTGTAACTGCACCTTGACTGGTTTGCAAAACATACAAACACAAGGTGGTTATTCTAGTTTGGAGAATGAAATTAATGAGGAAGACACAGCACACAGTAATACAGATGCTCCTCTCTTGGCTAGTGATCGTCAACTTGAACAATTGACTTATCTGTAATGAAATGAGCACTACAGATTTTGGAGTTTCCCATTGGTGTCCAGTTCTTTCCTCTGGCGCTTTGCACTGTTCGTTTCTTCAAGGAAGCAGTAGACTTTTATTTCTGTCATCAAGTTTGAACCATGTTAAAGGGAACAACCTCCAACTGAGCCGCAAGGTCCTGAAACTGATTTTGTAATTTCCCACAGTGTGTATTTCAGGAGGACTAAAGTTCAGTGTTTCATATGTTGCAATGCGTGCAATACTCGCTGGACTGGAAGTCTACCTGA
>NC_065507.1:2181597-2221951 GCF_006386435.1 Epinephelus moara | reverse complement strand
AGAGAGAGGGGTAATGACATGCAGCAAAGGGCCACAGGCTGGAGTCGAACCCGGGCCGCTGCGGCAACAGCCTTGTACATGGGGCACCTGCTCTATCCACTAAGCCACCGACTCCAGGCTCAAAACCTATTTTGGTTCATTAGCGTTTGAGTCCCCCTGATGTGGCTCTCCCTGACGCATGCCTGTGTGTTGTGTCCCTAAATGTGTGAGCTGTGTACCTGGTTGTTATGTTGCCTCTTATGCGTGTGTTTTTAGCATTTTATTCTTTTTGTACAGCACAAGTGAGTTATTTTTAAATGTGCTTTATAAATAAATTTGAGCTGAGTTGAGATTATTTTTATTATAGTTATTATTATCATTATCAGGCTAAATGATCCCTAAAGGAGGGATTCAACTGGAAGCTTAAACAAACATTTTATTACCATATTTGAAACATGAAACCATTTTATAATGGAGGTATGTGTAAAAGGTCTCCCTTTTGAAAATAACTTAAATAAAGTTGAGATTTGTCCAGTTGCTTTTCTTTTTTCAGTATCGTAAATAAGCAAATGTACACAGCATGATAACTTTAGGTTATGGATACAACCCCGGTTCTCTGATTAGCATGAGTGTCTCACCAGACCACTCTTTGCTTTGGGAGCGAGGAAGAGAATGACACCTGACACTGTGTCAGCCCAACATTTACGAGGAGGCTCTAACCCCCTCCTGACATACATGTCACTAGTTCGAGCCGGTTAGGGCTGGTGTAATGTTATTTGAGCTTCTGGTGAGGTCATGCAGGTGGCATTCCCTGTAGTGAGACACGAAACAAATGCTTTGAAAGAAAACTGTTAAATTATAAGTGTCCACCCCACCTGCGCTCCTGACTAGACCACTCCCACCAAGATTATAAAACTCCACCTTTCAGACTGTCACTGTCTTTTCCTTCCAAACATGCCGCACAGGACAAAGAGATGACTTGTGAGTGACATATGAGCTTTTCACCTTTATAATGTTTTACTTTGTTGATCCTGTGTGTGTTGTTTAAAGTTAACAGATTGTGTTGTGTTTATTGTTCTAAGATTCCTGAGATTAAACGTTGTTAAGAAGAAAAAGGTAACGACATAGTGGATGCTTTAACGATGTGATTTAAATGATACCTAATTTACTTATATTATTTTTATTGTTATTGTTGTTGATGTTGAACACTATGCAGAGCCATCACATTTTCTTTTATTATTCCCTTTTATAGAAGAAATCATCCGACAACCGCCTTAGAACTGCTCAACCACCATGTCTGCAATAAAGTGTTGAAACAGCTCCCTGGATCCTGTGCTTCAATGTGCACCCCGACATCAGATGTTCTGTGAGCCAGCGTCAGCATAACTATGCAGTTTTTACAATTTTAATATCACAGTATACTTTAAAATCTGTATACCATTGCAACCCTCCTCTGGTGCAACCAGTGTGTTTTCTTCAGGCTGTTAAAGTCAAATAAACATTAAAATAAGCCGCTACAAATCCAGCATCTCACAGCTGAAGATGATCCAGCTGTGCGTAAGTGGTCTAACAGTACAATCAGTCCAGCTGTTCAGCAGTAACCTCTTAAGTAGAGATGATGTGTTACATGTTTTCCAAAAGGCCAGATATATAGGTATATATTAGATATATAATGTATATATTGTAGTCTCAGCACAGTGACGATACATATTTTATTTTAAGTACTAGTGTTACAAACTGCAGCGTAATGCACATTTTATTTTATTTTTTTTAATTTTATTTCTTTGTCTTTCCATACTTCTAATTCATTCTCGTATTCTTAGGGTCGAAACACACATCAATAAAGTTATCAAACCAAGAAGGGTTTGAGAAAATCATTTTCTGCTTCATGCAGCCGATCACTGAGAGACTGTCACCTCTGATTGGATGAGTCTGGTCAGCGCCTGACTGGGTCATAATACAATAGATCACTATCAGTCCAAAATAGGTGATCATTAAGTTGTACGTTTACACAACAGTTTCTGTATCTTTTGAACAGTGGATTATGCTGTGGTTATGTTTATATTTACTTTATTTATGTGTTTAGCATAAGTTATATTTACAACAGCTATGGTGCAGTAAAGCAGTGTAGTGTGCATGACAATAGGAGACTGTGGGCAATGTAAAGACGGCAAAAACTCTGTGTTGCTTTAGATCATCCACACCCCTCCTGCAGTGGCTCTGCAAACCCCCAGAGGGGCCCGTCCTGCAGTTTGAGAACCACTTGTGTAGACCCACCTGGGGAGCTTCAGATCTGACCATCTTAAATTTAAACTGTAGATTGTTGGATTCCATGCACTGTCTTTTTATTAACCCTTACTGTATCCTGTAATGAAGGGTCACAACAGCAACATGTGTAGTTTACGAGCAACTTAAGTGTTTTTTATAACAATAATGTTCTTTAACAACTATAGAGCACTTTTAAAAGATGTACAGACACAGTATATTTAGGAGGGACGCAGACAGGTTGGTTTATTTATTTATCTTGGCTTGGTGAAGATGGGGTTTGTATGTGTATCTAAGATTGTTGCTTATTCATCTTCTTCCAGCTCCTTTTTGAGCATGTCTGTTTTGTCTTTATTTTGCTCAAAATAAAGTCATTCATTCAAACTACACATGTTGCAGGTGTTTTTGGCTCTTTTGGACTATTTCATGGACCCTGGAGTAAAGGTGACGTTTAGTCAGAAATCTATATTCTTCATTAATTTACTGTCAGAAATGACTATAGTACTTTTCGGCTCAACTCCACGAAGTGATATCAGCTGGTAAACGCTTTTTCACGGCATCTAATGAAGGTAGAGATGTCCATTTAGTGAGCTATTTCACTTCCACTAAATTTAATGCGTCATCATCCACCATAAAGCCACTATGAAACACTTAGAAATATCTACTGGCCTATGTTCTAATAAGAAGTGGCCCATAGGTGAGTCTTCTCTGCACGAGGTGTAAATGAGCTGCTGTGTTACAAAACCAGAACAGACTGTAAAAAACAAAAGTTAAGGGCACCTCGCTGAAGTCCAGTGCGCCCAAAGGTGCAGTCAGAATCAGTCTGCGCGCCAAGCAGGTCCGCGTGTTCCCCAAAAGCGCGAGGTCAGACAGGGAGCTCGCCGCGCTCCAGTCCACGCGCAACGAACCGTCAATGGCCACTGTCAGGAGGAAGAGAGCCACGTGAAGATTACAGCAAATGAACAGTCGTAAAACTCATAGTCGCCCCGAGACAGATTCTGGCTCCAAAAATAAATCAATAAAAATTAATATAATGACAGCAAAGCTTCATATCTGTTTGTTTTTTATTACTGGAGCAAGAATGATCAACTATGAGTTTTAAAGAGAAGGCTAACGTGTTGTGTCACCATGCCAACCCATGCCTCCACGCGGGGACCTCAGGGCAGCCAGGGACGATGACCATTGGGGAGAATGTAATGTAGCCGTATCTCACTGCAGTTTACACCCAAAGAAAACCACATTAAACACCTCTAAATGAAATACAAAAAATAGGAAATCCCCCAAATAAACCTGGGCCCACCAGCCAATTTCATAAAGTCTTAAAAAGATGCATCAGGTGTATAAAAAGGGTTTCTGAAGGCAACTGTGAAGCAAAAGAAAAAGCATCTGATTGGAAAAATCAAGTGTTAGATTTGTTAAGAACTCAAAATATTTCAATTAAAAAGACTGAATTGTTTTTGCAGCATCATCGGGATGCAAGCTCGACATCATTTTGGGGTGCTACAGAACTTAAAGGCATCTTAATGCTTGTACCACACACTCTCAGAAAGTCTTTAAAATCATTGTAAGGTAGTTTTTAACACAGTTTTCACTATGCATGGTACAAGTCTAAGTGTCAGGCTCAGCATTCACAGAAGCCTTTTACTGCTGAGACTACTTGTAGTGAGATAACATGGGGGGTTTGGGCGCGGAGGCCCACGTCCATGCACTTTAAAGCCATGCCATGTCATGCAGGTAAGGCTCTGGCAGCAGCCCAAGCCTCTTTGATATTTCATGAAGTAGTTCTGCTTTGTCGGAGGGAGAGAAGCGGTGTAACACATTTAAAAAAGAAAAAAGCACAGAATAAGGGACGTGTCCTGTGATGGCGTTATGCAATTTTTTACCCCCCTGATGTTTTAATACACAATCTCTGACGTGCACAGGCCTGGCCACGTCATCAACCACACAGAGGTACGCTGCGAGACCAGCAGCAGCAGCAGCGCTTCATGGATGGAGCGCAAATGTCACTAAGCACCTCCTGGCTGCACATTTCACATCACCGCCCACAGATATAGGAGTGTGCGGGTGACTACATGAGTTTAACCTTTCTAACAGCTGCTCTCGTCATGGCCTGACAGACTGGGGGACCATCGTGAATCAGAGGTGCTCATCAACGCGCTCCTGGGCCAGCACAGAAGATTTCAGCACCTGGACAGCTCCCATCCACCCGCCACATCACTGTGGCTCCCTCCTTATACTCACACAATGCGCTTGCAATCCTGCGTGTGCTCGCCTCTCTTCAAATCAGATTTACAAAACGAGATTAAGAGGTGGGCCTCTAAATGTCAGAGCCTGGCTCCTCTTTCCTGCCCTCCCGCTGCAGGGAGGCGTTTCTAGTTACTGTCTGTGAAAAGAACGACTCGCTCGATTAGTCGCCAGCACCCATCTCAAATATTGAGTCCAATATTAAGACCAATCACTCCCCCACCACCACCACCACCACCCGGGGTCAAAGACCTGCCGTTTAGCACGCCGAGCTCAAGTTGCCCACCAGCTGAATTCAATATGTGCCGTTTAATTGGGTGTGATGACATGATGAGATCAGGTGCCCCGGGTGTATTGTGTCGCTGGATCTAGGCCACCTCGGTCAATGAAAGTATTGTTGAGAGGAGTGAAAGATGCGCACGTGCTGTTTTTGTATGGCATGAGATGGATGTCCAGAATGTGACAGTCATCTGAGCAGGGCGCGTGTAGGCGGTGCGGCCGCGCTGTTTCCCTCCACACTGACGGACTTTGTGGTGACACGTCAGCAACTAATTGTCAGGAAATGCTGACATTTGGCGCGGATCGCCTCAGCTTCCTCCTCCTGACCGTGGATCAGGGTTGTTGTTGCCCTTTACTGCGACACACAGTAGCCTAATAGGTTGTAAACGACATTGCGCACGCTTCAACAGAAGTGTTTTGCATTCACGTCTGCAGTGCACGAGCCCGGAAAGGCACTGTGGGCACGGTGTTGCAGCAGTGACCCTGAGGATGCAACTTAAGTGACATACAGCTGTGTGATAAGCACATGTGATGGGACTGAGTTGCATTCTGGGCTCGATCAAACTGAGAGGTTGGCCCCTTTTTACTTGTGGATCAGACTCAAAGTTGTGGCGGCTCTCTCGTGAGGCCCCGCGGTCATCCTCCTCCATCTGTGGCTAATCTGTTCATTTTGTTCGACGCCTTTTTATCTTAATTAATCTCCTTCCCCTGACTGTGATCTCTCTAAATCGGCGCTGCAGCTCCAAAAGTGTGTCCTCTCCCCCTCAAAGCAAATGCGGTCTTCATTTTATTGTTATTTATTTATTTATTTCACTTAGGTCTCTCTCTCTCTCACACACACACACACACACACACACACACACACACTCCTTCCCTCTCTGTAGTTCCCGTTGTCGTGGAAACTGCAGATAGAGAGACCTCGGCTCTGTCTCTCCCCCTCTCTCATGTCTTCCGGGCTCTCTGAGAGACTTATGAGCGAATCAACACAATTAGGTCAAGACCAGCGGCGGTGTGATGTCACACACATGCAGGCTGGATGTGAGAGTCAAACAGGTGGCTGCTGTTGCCCTACTGTATATCACACTCTTTATGGACGCGCATAAACGCGCACACACGGTAGCTTCATGTGGGGTTTACGGGACCAGGGCATGTCCTTACGCACTCCGCGACAAGGAGACGGCGACAAGGCGCCATAATCATCAAGTGACTGAGGCGACAGATTACACAACCAATTAGAGGCGGGGAGGGGATCTGTGCGCGCGGATGTGACGGATAAATCAGTTTGGAAGGTTGCATATAAGATTATACATCACTGGGTGAAATAAGCGAGCACGTTTTGTTGTGTGAGATGGGAGGATGGATGGATCGATGGATGGATGTGGGGCAGGTTTGATGGATGGAGGCTACAGAGGAGACCCAGTCAGATAAATAACAGCAGGGGGATGTCTGGGGGAGACACGCGTCAGAGGTCGGGGTAGCACATAGAGGACGGGGCCCTCGGCGACATGTAGCCGCCAGCGGAAGGGACGGGGAGACACGTACAGCAAAAGGTGTAAACAACCACGAGAGCAAATAGATGCGGTGGCAACAGGGAGCTTATTTCTTGGCAACACGCAAATGATCCATTGCTGCATGTGTGCGCCTCGATGGAGTCCGTTTAAATCTGGACATCCTCGACTGCGAACTCATCTGTGTATTCACTTTTAGACCCAGAAGATGTGATGCCGAAATTCTTAGAAATGACGACTTATAAACCTGAAGATTTTCCTCGGTCGCGTGCGTAAAGACACGAGCAAATAAAATGTGTCCTACCTTGCAGCTAAACTGGGTCAGCGCGGTCAGAACCATCGTGTCCGGATGAGTCTTCTCGTCACAAATATAAAAAGCCGTTTAACAGCGCATCTCTCAATGGTGTCAAGAGCACCTCTGTCTTCTCTGCCTCTGACTGGCGTGCTCACCAAAAAGCTTCTTGCAACTCCCGTAGCATCGCGATGTTTAGGCTGCAGATACCAGCCCCTCAAGCTCTTCCCACCACCCCGCTAATGTGCACCCCTGCACGTAAACACAGCGTTTAACCTCTAACACACTGGCACAGTTTAGATCACACTTATCTACCACCACCTTTTACATTAAAGGCTCCTTATTCATATGCATATGACTCAGCAGCGCTATCATATGTCCCGCATCTCGGGCACAGCATGCTGTGCACTTCAAGCACCCAAATTCACCCATAGCCTCTGCACCCGCGGAAGGCTGCAGCAAAACAAATGCGTAAAAAATTCAGGCTCCCTCCGGCGTGCTTTATGAGAGCAGATTGAAAAACAACTCTTACCAACTGGCGCTTTGGAGCTGATACAGCCCATTTTCGCAGCTGCATGTAGAGCCTTTAAGGAGAGCAAGCTACCAAAATCTCTTTCCCCCAAAATTTCCCTGCGTTAGAGACGCCGAGCGTACCTCACTGATCGAAAGCCTCTGTCACTCTCCGCAGCTACGGAGGCTCCGCTGGGTTCGCGCTGCTGAGCTCAGACGGCCGGAGTGACGCCGAGGGCAGGGGGAAGTCCAGCCACCACTTCTGCTCCGTGTTTTCTGTCTCTTCTTTCTTTTTGCTTCAAATCCATAAATATCTATAAAAATATTTGTGCAGCTTTTTTATCTTTTATTTTTTATAGCTTCAGTCTCTTGGATGAGTCTCAACTCTACGTCACCGGTTGAAGGGTCGAGTCCTGCGGTTCAGCACCACAGCGGACGGACAGCGCTCTGTGAGGCGGCGGCAGCATCAGTCTCTGTCCCGGCCTGGCGGCTGCAGGGGCTGGGGATCCTCCTCCTGGTCACTGCCGGTTCAAGTCCACACCGCCCACCAGCTCGGACCTCCGCTCTGTGTGCGCTCTGGCTGTCGCCCGGTCAGGCTGATAGTCATTGGAGGGTGACACTGATACAAAAATCCCACGCTGAACTGCTTATATATAGCCCCAAACGAGTTTCCGCCTCCTTGTACTGTTTTCCCCTGCTAGGTAGAAGCGGAATGAGATATGATTGGCTGGTGTCACCTTACATGCCGGCCGACATGGGAGGAAGGGCGGAGTCAGCGGCGCACACATAAAAGCAGCAAGTTGTCAGCCAAGGATTGCGTTTCCTCTCATCTAGATATCGGCTGACATAATGACAAATGAGCAACATAAGGCACGTTTCAACAGGTCTGAAAGGGAAAATAGCAGAGTTGGTGACAGCCTGCAGGTCATGGCGCTGAGAAATAATAATAACTGAGCAGCAAAACTCGGAAGGTGAGATATTAATTCATTATTTCCTGTCGAGATCAATCTAACAGGCAGCAGGAGAAAAGGTCGTGTTGGGCCTATAAATGCCCACAGGCTTTGTACATGGTGTTGTGCAGCGATGCAATAAGAGGACCATCTAATTATGGCGGCAAAAGCACATGTGAGGAAAGTGACATTTTTCACGCGCAGCCTGACACGTTTCCGTACATCAGGACCCCGTTTCATACTCCCACACTGTGTAGTGGCCTCGCTGCAGGCTTGTTATGACCTCAAAGTCCACGCACCTAAATATAGGCAACGTTTCTAAAAATAAGTGTTTGACATTCCGTGTTAATGCCTGTTGAGTCAACGGAAGCCATTACAGCGCAGCGCATTGGAAGAGGACATGAATAAAAGAAGGATTGGTCTATTGTGAGGCCCGCTGTGCCCTATTTGTAAGCGACACACTCTTGTCTCCAGGCCGGTCGGCGCTGAAGCATCTTCATTCTCCTCCGTCTCTCTGAACGCCCACCAGGACTCTAAACACAGGCCCGCAGAGCTGCTGACCCACGCGGCCGCTCCCCCGCTACGCCTATTATCCGTTACCGAGGACAGATCCGGGGTCCTCTGAGAGGCATTTGCAATTCATCCCCGAAACAGGGTGATGAAGCGGCCTCTAAATGGGTGCTCAGTGGGTGCTGTGTTACATTTTAAGACACAACGATCCACATTTACGCGCCACAGTACTGATGGTGTCTTATTAAATCTGATCCTGAGCGCAGAGAGGTGCAATGTGGGGCCATATGTAAAGGCAGGGGAAGATTAACCGCACATCTGGGTGCTTGATCATATCCTTCCAAGACTACAGTGTTCCCTCTGAGACACAGATGTCTTTTCCCTCATAATATTTCCCCACATTGACCCCACACATGTAACTCTGCATGGTGGATGTGTGGTGGTTAAAGGTGGCTGTTGGATGCATTTCAGTCCGTGTTCACTGCACTACAAGATCAAAAGAAACAAACCAAGAAGGATCCCCTTGTTAGAGCTGCACAGTAACAATTTTTAAAGACATTTAGTCGGCAGTGGTGCCAAAAGATCCCTAAAGAGAATTTGGATCGATGCTCCAGCGCCTGTTGTGTGTGCGTAAATACGCGCGTTAAAGCCAGAGACTGACAGTAGTACAGTGAAAATATAAAGCCGTTGGTGCCACAAGTGTTTATCCACTGTAAATGCATGGCTCAGTGCCATCAGGAAGACATTTAGTGGTCAAAATGACTCCCTTTACTCACATTAAACTCCCTGAAAATAGACGAGAGACACCAAATCACATAGCTTGAAAATAAACTGGGGGGAAATGTGCAGTATGTGTCACTTTGCTCATCACACATTCAGCACGTGGGAGGACACACATTCGTCACACTGTTATTTTCGCTCATGCAGGGTCTTCTCGTGTTTGTGATTTTACAGTTCAAAGCGCAGGAGACTGTAATCTTCTGTAATTCCTCCCTTTTCCTGCAATGCGCACTAAACTCCCCTTTCATAACACAGAGAAGTTGCGGCAGAGCCACAGTTTGTGTAACCTGGTCAGCCCCTTTTCAGCTCCATCTACAGCTCCATGCCACATGGTAGATTGTCTGGTGCTCTAGCGCCACCGAAAGGAAGGCTGCGGTGCAGGCAGCTGATGGAGCCACAGGAGTGCAGAGAGCCTGTTGCGCAGTACAGTATGTGACTGCAAAGCTGAGACCATGAGGAGAACATGAGGAGATAACATTACCACAGCCTCAGGGCATAATGTAATGAAGTTACATAACTGAAACCTTTGTCTCCTGCTCTCTTTAATGGGAGTAAAAGGGTGCATAAAATAAAGACAAAATTATTATTATTATTATTATTAATGGCATTAATATGTGGTTTGCACATTAGTTGTAACAGTGAAGCCAGCATGAGATCATAGGCCCTACATGCATATTAAAATAAATGCTCTGAGAAAATATAGCCTATAGTTCAGATTGACAGATATAGATACAGATATATACACACTTACTGGCCACTTTATTAGGTACACCTGTTCAACTGCACCTTAACACAAATAGCTAATCAGCCAATCACATAACAGCAACTCAATGCATTTAGTCATGTAGACATGGTGAAGACGAGCTGCTGAAGTTCAAACGCAGCATCAGAATGATGAAGAAAGGTGATTGAAGTGACTTTGAACGTGGCATGGTTGTTGGTGCCAGACAGGCTGGTCTGAGTATTTACTGGGATTTTCAGCACAACCATCTCTAGGGTTTACAGAGGATGGTCCCAAAAAGAGAAAATATCCAGTGAGCCAAAATGCCTTGTTGATGCCAGAGGTCAGAGGAGAATGGCCAGACTGGTTCAAGATGATAGAAAGGCAACAGGAAGTCAAATAAGCACTGGTTCCAACCAAGGTGTGCAGAAGACCATCTCTGAAGCAACAACACCTTGTCCAACCTTGAAGCAGATGGGCTACAGCAGCAGAAGACCACACCAGGTGCCACTCCTGTCAGCTAACAACAGGAAACTGAGGCTACAGTTCACACGGGTTTTCTCACCAAAACTGGCCCTTTATGACCACAGTGTACCCATCTTCTGATGGCTACTTCCAGCAGGATAATGCACCATGTCACAAAGCTCAAAAATACGTATTGCTTATTATTTCTGCAATTATTTAGCTATTCACAATGAAAGTAAGGACCAAGGAGAGCTTCAATTAACAATCCAACTAAAATCAAAGTTCATTTCTGACATCAGAAATAATAGTCTGACCAAAAATGCTTCACTTTTTTTTTCCTGAAGCTTTCAACAGTCTTCATCATCACACTCAGCAGATGGAGTTTCTTCTGATCAGACTCCACCCGCTGATGACAGATGCCACACATTGATGAAGACGGTGAGATAAGTGTGAAATGTGTGAAACAGCTTATGTTTAACCTTATTTCAGTTAGTAACAGTGGATTCCAGTAAGGTAAAAGTATCAAAACTAAAATCTCCTGCAGCAGCGTCTGCCCATCTGTTTGATACAAAATTAATAAAACGTCTGGTGCAAGTCAGTGGACTGACACTGTCAATGTGTAAAATACACCGAGACTCTCGGCAGCAGGATCTGCAGAGGAAGAAAAAATCCTAAAATGTACAACACCAGCCTGCTGCTGCTGACAAACAGCCACGGGCCAGCAGACTCAAACTGCCTCGGTGGTTCATGACATCAGAGCAAATCCTCTGAGCTGAGCAATCAACAGCTCGAGTGGAGCAGGTGCTGGTCAAGCAAACTTGTTTGTTAATGTAAAGGGGCTTCTGCTGTTCGCTGCTCCAGGGAGCCCAGAACACCCCAGAACATCAGGTCAAGGCCTGCAATGAGATCGAAAAACAAACAGGCCTTAATATCTATTCTAGAGTTTCAGGCTCTCTGTGCTGAGACTGCAGATGGAGACCTTGCAGACTTCTTTGCTTCTCAGAGGAAAATCTCATGAGCAAAAATGAGGAGGACGAACATTGGAGAAGAGCCTGACTTAGCAGAGAAACAGAGGAGAAGAACAGAGTGACAGATGCTTTGACCCAGACGGCTGTCTCCAGCAGCAGGAGGAGACGTCCTGTTCCCTCAGGGCTTCAAACGAGAGCCAGCAGGCCCTGGTGGAGGAGCAGCATGTGTGGGACATGAGCAGGACAGCTGTGATGGACAGGGGTATTCATCTGATGCAGGAGATGATGGGAAACTCTGAAGAATAAGGGTCTAACCAAAACAAAAGGAAAACGACCAGGAGAATAAAGGAGCATTCTGACAAATCTCTATAGTGCTTTATGTTAAAGGAATACTTCCATGTGGACAGCGTTTACGACAGCGAAACTGTATCAAAACTTGTGTTTACAAACTCTCAAACAACTTGTGCAGTATCCGCTCTTATTCTCAGTACTTCACAAACAGATGGCCGTTCAGACAGGGAACAGAACAGACAGTGAAATGTATCTGTGCTCTCTTCCAAAATAGACTCCATCGACAAAAACAGTAATTTTACCTTGCTTATCACGATAACATGTTACAGAAGTAATGGCATTTAAAATTGTAGTCTGGAGGAGAAAAATCTGTGTTTTTTAAAGAATGTTTCTTTACTGCTGCTGTGTGACAAACGAAAGATGGACAGAGAACGTCGAGAGCAGAAGTAGAGAGCTAACAGAAGAAAAGTAATGCTCTACAGTAACATGTCATGTTGTAGCAGTAACAAAGTAATATTATGTGTTACCAACAGGATTTCGGTTAATAATATTACATGTAGAATGTCATGTAACGCGTTACCACCCGAAATACACTAATTGTTGTTTTCATTTTTAATTTATCCACACCGCTCCACTTCTGCTAGTGCGCCACCAGTACAGTTATCCCCTAAGGTTGTTCTGTGTTGTCATTTCATACGCTACATTAAAGGGCTTGAAGGGTGCGGTGACCAACACATCAGCAACTGTGTGTTATTTCCATCAATACACCTGCAACATCTACAACATATCCTGTTCTGCTTTTGCGTGCTAAGGCTGCCTGAAAGCAGCGAAGATAAGGAGCTGACCTCTGGTTTGTTTTTTCCTCATCCCAGTGATCGGCACATCTGGGTGATGTTAGCATATGTTGGATGTGTTTCCATTTACATCTCCTACAGCTGCAAACCAACACTGTCACACAGTCCCGTTCTTGTGCATAATTGTCCCTGGTGCTGCTGGAGCTGACCGACACACCGGGAACCGGCAGGTGTGTCCTTCAGCTCCGGTGTTAATTTGAGCTCGTCATAGTGACTGACTCTCACGCCATTCTGTTTGTTGTGCTGACTTCAATATTTGTCTATTGTGTTTTATATTACAGGCCCACAAATATTTATCCATATCTCATAATTATCAGACTTTGATCCTCTGCCTGACCCTCCCTGTGTCCAAGTTTGCAAAGGAACATCTGAACAAGCCTGATGCTTTTTGGAAACAAGTCCTGTGGACTGATGAAGGTAAAACAGAACTTTCTGGACACAATGAGCAAAGGTATGTTTGGAGAACAAACTGTTAAACACGGGGGTGGATGGATGATGCTTTGGGCTTGTGTTGCAGCCAGTGGCACGGGGAACATTTCACAGGTAGAGGGAAGAATGGATTCAGTTAAATTCCAGACATCACAGCATCTGTAAAAAAGCTGCAGATGAAGAGAGGATGGCTTCTACAACAGGACAATGATCCTAAACACACCTCCAGATCCACAATGGACGACCTCAAGAGGAGCCAGCTGAAGGTTTGGCCACGCCCCTCACAGTCCCCCGACCTAAACATCATTAAACATCTGTGGATAGAGCTCAAAGAGCAGAGCATGAAGACGGCCCAAGAATCTCACAGAGCTAGAAGCCTTTTGCAGGAAGAACGGGTGAAAATCCTCCAAACAAGAACTGAAAGACTCTGAGCTGGATACACACAGTGTTTAGATGATACTTGCCAAAGGGGGCGCTACTGAGCACTGACCATGCAGGGGGCCCAAACTTTTGCTTCAGGTCCTTTTCATTTCTTGTTATTTTGAAACCGTAAAAGATTGAAATTAAAAAGTAATCCTGCTTAAAATAAAAAATAAGTGTCATCTTTAACTTTTTGCCTTTTAGAGATCAGTTCATCATCTACTTAGCTACTCACAGAAAACTGCATTTTGACCAGGGGTGCCAAAACTTTTATAGCTTCTGTGCTGTATAACATTTGACTGAAAAGGCTCTTAGAAATCTATCTGTTCATGTACTGAAGATACTGCATGTCCAAATGAGATCAAATGATGAAAGAGACCCTGTGTCAAAGAGAGTCAGCGTTTCCGATCGCCGCCTCCTTCCTCCCCATAAATATAACTTCAGCATCCGACAAGAGGCAGCACTTCTGCTTGCATCTCCTCTCAAGCTGCTGAGCGTCACTCCGCCATGTGATCTATAAATGAGTACTGACTGAATGTGTGTAAAAGATGAGAGCGGGCCCATCATCTGAAACAAAAAATGATGGCCCCCGGCCAGTCTAAATGAGTACAAGGAGAGTCAAAATCAGGTTTAATAAACTCCAAACCCCAACAGATGTCCAAAATAATTACTACAATCTGTCACCCAAAGATAAAAATAGGTGATCTTTAAATATTTTGCATTATTAATGGACTGCTGTAGTAATGTCATCAAACCCAGTCGCCTCAAAACTCAATTAGCACTGCGGATATTGGAGAGGATCAAAGGAATGAACCGTCATTTTTACGCTCATCGTGTATCAAAGGTGAGAAAATTATAGTCTTTAGAGGCTTTAATCTTATTGGCTGGGACAATATCAGCATAGCAGTGTCTTCATATGTGCCTAATCAGGCTGCTGATGACTGACCAGGTGCACCTGTAAGAGTGACCTATATATACACACACCAGCCACTTTATTAGGTACACCTCTTCAACTGCTCGTTAACACAAACCGCTAATCAGCCAATCACGTGGCATCATGTAGATATGGTGAAGACGAGCTGCTGAAGTTCAAACGGAGCATCATGGTGAAGACGAGCTGCTGAAGTTCAAACGGAGCATCAGAATGATGAAGAAAGATGTTTAAGTGATTTTGAACGTGGCATGGTTGTTGGTGCCAGACGGGCTGCTCTGAGTATTTACTGGGATTTTCAGCACAACCATCTCTAGGGTTTACAGAGGATGGTCCCAAAAAGAGAAAATATCCAGTGAGCCAAAATGCCTTGTTGATGCCAGAGGTCAGAGGAGAATGGCCAGACTGGTTCAAGATGATAGAAAGGCAACAGGAAGTCAAATAAGCACTGGTTCCAACCAAGGTGTGCAGAAGACCATCTCTGAAGCAACAACACCTTGTCCAACCTTGAAGCAGATGGGCTACAGCAGCAGAAGACCACACCAGGTGCCACTCCTGTCAGCTAACAACAGGAAACTGAGGCTACAATTCACACGGGTTTTCTCACCAAAACTGGACAATAGAAGATTGGAAAAACGTTGCCTGGTCTGATGAGTCTGGACGTCTGCTGCCACATTCAGATGGTAGGGTCAGAATTTGGTGTAAACAATATGAAAGCATGGATCCATCCTGCCGACATCTGTCGGTGTCTGACGCCAAAATCAGTGTAAATTACCATGCCATCCCTGAACTTCCAGAACTGACACAGGAGGAAACCTAGCACGTCATATTCTGACATGTAGGGCCACTGACCATCAGTATTTTTTTATCTGTACACAAAAAGAATGAGTGAGAGTGATTCCAGAGGTAATTACATGCTTGTACAATTTTTTTTGACGACATCTGTCACCGTGTGGTTGCCAAGCAACCAGTAGAAACTCCTGGGTCTAGCTCCTTAATTATAGTGCTCTGCAGGACGACTATTTCCCAAACAGTTCCTGTAAATGTGCCAGGGGTGAGAGTGCCATGACAACGGTATTTTGTGACATGCATGTTTAAACATGTGAAACTCAGGGTGGCTGTGGCTCAGAGGTAGAGAGGGTAGTCCACTAATCGGAAGATTGGTGGTTAAATCCTCGGCTTCTCCAGGTCACAAGTCAAAGTGGGCAAGATACTGAACCCTAAATTGCTCCCGATGGCTGTTCCATCAGTGTGTGAGTGCGTGTGTGAATGTGACACCATGTAGTGTAAAAGCGCTTTTAGTGGTCAGAAGACTAGAAAAGCGCTCTACAAGTGCAGTCTGTGTGCTTTATGCAGAAAATGAAAACCAGTCAGTTTGCTGTTAAAGCGTACATTCCTTCCTGCTCAAGGAAAACCACATATCTCTAAATTTGACAATATTAAATTTCATTAATTATTCAAAATCTGTAACCACTTATCCCGTTCAGATTCGCAGGGGGGCTGGAGCCTATCCCAGCTGACAATGGGTGAGAGACAGGGCTGACACATAGAGACAGACAATCATTCACACTCACATTCACACCTACGGACAATTTAGAGTCACCAATTAACCTGCATGTCTTTGGACTGTGGGAGGAAGCTGGAGCACCTGGAGGAAACCCACGCTGACACGGGTAGAACATTCATGTTCCACACAGAGGGGCCCCAGCCAGCCGACGGGTCGAACCCAAAACCCTTTTGCTGTAACGCCAACCACTGCACCACCATGCCTGATTTTAAATTGTTCATGTGTTCATTATTTAACGTCTTAACCTAAAGAAAAAAATCAAAAGCCCATTAGAGTAAATTAAAAATTGTTACAAAGCTGAAAACAACGCTGCTTTTCTTCTTTAAAAATGTAAAATTTTGAGATACGTGTTTTTCATGATTAGAAGATTCAAGGTTTGTATAAACTGCATATAGGAGCCATAAATGTCAACACGTGCTTCATTGTTAGTATGTATAGATCAGTTTATATTGAACCACAGCCCATTACGGGTAAACTGTCTATACAGGGACTGATTAATTGGTGTGACACCAAAATTCAATAAACAGCCAAACTGAAAACAAGATGAATTTACATTCAGTAGGTTTTTTAATGTAGTGTTGGAGGTCATTTTCTTTCATCAGCACATTCTGTATCTAAACCTAGACAGTTAGTTTTTTCTGCCTTTGTAAAACCAGGAAAACTCTATATTTTAGTATGTGGCCTCTAATGACTGAATTCTGTCTTAACAAGATGCTCTGCTACAGGCAACATAACCCTGGTTCAAGGGTTCACCTCCATCCCTGCTCACGCCTCTATGCCCCTGACCTCTGACCTCCCTGATGTGAAAAGTGGAGTGCGATCAATAGGGATCACCAGGAACAGCCAACCTACATCAGTACTGTAAGTGCCAGCAGCACGCTGAGAAGGCTACTGAGCAGAGCGGCTGAGCCACGAGCTGCCACGGCTCCGTTCCTGTTGTCGGTGAAGGTGGTGTGAACCGCAGGTGCTTCAGTTTGCCCCTGGCAGTGCCTCAGGTCAGCGCCCACGCAAGCAGCATAGCCCATGGCGTGGGCAATGTAGTTCTGCTCATGGACACCCTGGAAGAGGTGGGCCATGGGTCCGCGGGCGAGCACTGCCACATCCTCCCCGCTGTGGGTGGCCGATTCTGTGGGGACGGCAGCCAGCTGGACGTAGTCTTTAGTTTCTGGGGAGGCAGACAGAAATGTTGTGTTTATACAGCTCTGTCACCAGAGAAAATTGACGAAGTATATGAGCTGACTGTCATCTTGAGATGGGGGAACGGTGGATGGTGTGACACGCTGCAGACCACTGTTTAAAACCAAAAAATAATGAAACAATTGGTCTTGTTGTTTGTTGGTTTCAGTGTCTTCCAGCTGCGTTTTGCTCCCAAAATGAGGGTGTTATTTTTTTAGCAACCTGGCATTTGGATAGTATCCCAGAAAGTGGTTGTGTTTCTCGATGGGATTGTGCCACCAAGACCGGGTATTTTAAGCCAGAACATGATCTTTTCCGAACCATAACCATAAATTGAGCATAGTGTAAGTTCAGGCAGGACACGATGTCAAGCTCAGCTCACATCCCAGCTACATCAGCTGATCTCAAACAGCCCAATCAACTGATAGATCAGCTGATTGATGGAAGGGAGTCAGCTGATAGATGACATGATTCCTTTCTATGCAACCAATTGGCAACTCTCATTCAGGGCGCCCTATTTAAACTGCTCTGGCCTGCCTACTGTTGCTGCTTCCTCTGCAAGCTGCTTTGCAACCTGCCTCCACCCCAGCTCCTCCTTTTCATGCTGTGTCTGACTTATCAATGTCATTTCTGTTTGTCATTGATGCTGCTCTGTTCTGTTCCTGGGGGGTCTTTGCTGCTGCTCCAACTGCCTTAGGCTTTCCTCATTTGCACATGGAAGGGCAGAGAGGCCCCAGAGCAGAGCAATACCACCAAATATAATACTGCAAATAGAAATAAAGTTGTCGTTGACTAAAGTGGTCCTGACTTAAGTATTTTTTGTGACCTAACCACAGATTCAGTGTAAAGTTTCAACATATCTGCTACATTATAATGTACAAATGTATCTGTGATTTGCAGGAACTTACATACCGACACTTATTCTGGCGACTGGGCTGGTTTGCAACTTGTGCGCTGCCCCCAAGTGGCCAAAAAATCTGTTAATGCAGCTATAAATGAAGTGTGACAGCATTTTCTTACTAATGCTGAAAAGATGGGGTGGAATAGTCGTCCATGTGAGGAAGGTAAAAAGAGGAATACTTTTATTACATAACTACTTTCAGTATTCCTTTCTCACAGAAACAGGGACTTTATTGACTTTTATCATATTACCTTGACTGATCTGTCATTTTCCTTCTTTCTTTATAAAGAAAATCATGGAAATTGAATTAGAAAAAATGTCAGAGAAAGCGGAAGTACGACTGATCATATTATGAGGAAAGGTCACGCTGTATTATAGGACATGTAAAATGTAAAGGTCATTCTTGTTTTGAGATAGTTTTCATTCCCACTGTGTGTTTCCAGCTTTTTTGTCCTTGAATACTCCAAATAAAGAGAAGTACCTATGAGTTTTTTGATAAATGTTGTAACTGGTCGAGGAATTAGATAAACTGAGGTCTGTGATATCCCTGTGAAGAAATAAAGAAAGGAAGGTGTCTTACTGGTGTTGACATCGCGGATGTCCGGACGCTTGCCGTTGGTGATTTTGTGTCCAGGTCCGTTTCCATACATCAGTGTGGTGTAAGGCAACACGTCTGACGCCCACAGCGGAGATTTACCTGGAAAATCCAGAAAGACCATCAAATATTACCTTTGAGTCATCGTTGTCTGCTGCTTCGCTCTGCCTCTAAGTGCTAAACACACACACACAACCAAGAGGATGGCTCTCTGGGTCCCCAGGGTGCTGCAGGAGGTCTAGAGCTTGTTGAGTGTTTCTCTCCAGATGAGCCATTAGCCTGGCGAGTCTCCCCACTGATGAAGAGCTCAGAGTTTCACAAGCACATTAATCACTGCTGCACTGCTGGAAGGAGGAGGAGGAGGAGGAGGAGGGTAAAATAAGGACATGACTGGAAAAGAGTGTAGAAAGGTGGGAACAACACAACACAACACATGTGCTCAATCAGTACAGGCTTTGAAGGCTGATACAGAAACAGCTGTGGGCTGAAACTTTGCATATGAGCATTTTCAAGCCAAAAACCAAATCTCCAAAATATCATCGTTCATGCCGGCACTTTATTCTGGAACTTTACAAGACACTAAAATTCTTAACTGAAAACCAGCAAGAAAAGAAAGATATCGTAGAGTAATGGAGTCCTAAACAGAGAATAAAGTCACACTCCCTCTGTGTGTGTTGAAATCCGAGCTTCAATTTTTTTTTCAACACATTCTCACTGCGACCTCGTCACATGTCCACGTTTGGTCATGGACTCTCCACGTCCACATATGGCGTCCAAGGTACCCTGGGTGTGTTGGTTGTTGACGTTCTGGGACGCCGTGTCAACTTCAGCCTGTTACATGCATTGTCTGTTTTCAAAATACACTTCTGTTTTCACAGGAAATGTACAGTTTGCATACAGTCTCTTTCAAAATAAAAGCACTACGTCAGTACAACACCACGAGTTGTCGCATTTTTCCTTCAACAACAAACACAAATGGTTGGGTTTAGGAAAAAAGAACAGGGTTTGGCTTTACAATCTTACAGGAGGCAAACACCGGCCTCCCAGGTGAAAGTCGGTGGTTATTGGACCCATCCACTCTACTTGGAGTTTCAACGCCCTAACTTTCGTTCTTGTCTGGTCACATTTCCCCTAATGCCACCAGGTGCCCTTAAACTATAACAGTGACCAGCCGTGTATCATGCCAAAGTGAAATGAAGGCTTTTTTCATCTGTGTCTGACACCAGAAGTCACTGACCAAGCACTGGTGTTCGACGACTTCAGAGTCCAGAGAGACCAGGTTGGGTTTTTTTGTGGTAAGCCGGTCTGGCCGTGCGTGCATGTTAATGCATGTGTGTATCCCACAGGCTAGCACATCACAGCTGCAGTCGGTCATTTAAAAAGCTAAACAGCAGTGACATTTTAACACAATACAGACAAAGCAGTAAATCAGTTCAATCAGTGATAACAGCCTCTGTTCCTCTGTGAATGATCTGGGTTCATCTCAGGTTTTAAGCCTCCAGGTAAGCGAGAGTGTTGAAGGAAGGAGTGCGTAAGGCCGATAAAGAGACGCTCCGAAGGGATATTACCAAGCGAGACAGGCTGATAGAGTGAGGAGGACTAAGACAGAATCATGTAAGTGATAGAGAGAGAGGCGTCAGTGTCGATGGTCAGAGACAGGCAGCAGGAAGAGAGGCGAGGGGAAGGCGAGGGACTGAAATAGAAAGGCTGCCAGCTATATGTGTTTACCCGGGCTGTAATTGCAGGGGAGAGAAAGCAGAGGAAATGTCAAGCTGCTGGTGGCAGAGGCACACTGACACAGAGGAGGCAGGCATCACACACACACACACACACACACACACACACACACACACACACACACATATATATATACATAAAGACACACACAATAAGCAAAATGCCACCTTGGGTGTGTATTGTCATGAGACACAAACACACCTGGAGGGGAGAATGGATGGAGGTAAGGATGGAGGGAAGAAAGGAGGAATAAGGGAGCAGTGAGTTCATTTCACACACCTGCAGTACCAATTTAGGAAAGCAACTGAATACAGGAAGTCAGTTCATAATTACCCAGAATGCTCTGCCCACGGAATGGGTATCCATTGAAGGAGATAGGGTGGGAATGGTCAGCCATCACTATGGTGAGAGTCTCATGCTCTTTGGTGAGCTCAAGTCCCTTAGCGATGGCGTAGTCGAAAGCAACTGCCTCATGTAGCGCCATGTACGCCCGGCCGGCGTGGTGAGCCTGGTCGATACGCCCACCTAACCACAGAGAGAGGGAGGGGTTAATGAGGAGGGGTGGGGAGGGGTTTCTTTGTGTTAGTCTTAGTTATTGTCTTATTGTCTTTGTGTTTAGTTTGGTCTGATCAGCCAGTACATGTGTGTTGCCCCATGTGCTTGTGAATGATTAAGATTGCCACCTCAGAACTACACCTGTGTTTATAAAAAAAAAAAAAACTCGTGCCATTGCCTACAAATGTATCTCAAATTTCTTGACACTTGAATCAAACATTTCTCGAATGGTCTGAGACTTGACTCGGACTTGTCTCGACTGACTTGCAACTTAAATTTAACTCGCCCCCGTGATTACAGACTTTACTACAACTATACTATTACTGTGAATGAACTTCGCCACGCTCTAGTATAGTCATATAATTTGTTTAATATGGTGTAAGTTACATTGTAAAGGCGTGCTCTTATTTTGAAACGGAAAAGCCAGGAAGTTAGATTGTAAAGGCGGGTGCTTTTATTTAGTAGTTGAAGAGAAACCGAACGAATGTTGTGTACAGTGTAAATGCATCTTCACAACAAGAGTAAGGTTTCAGCACCTGGCTGATGAGGGCACAAGGTTTGTCTACATTTTATTTCATACTGTGTCTAATATTGTGTTGCTTTATAATTTTATTTTTAATAGTTTTCTGAGTTTAAATGAGCATGTGTGCTGCAAAATACTACATTGCTGTTCACCCAATGTGTTATGCTGTTTGTGATGCTGAGGAAGAAATGTAAGATTTTGTTTTGTTTCATATTAGCACATGGTACGTTTGGAGTTACATTATTGAAAATAAAGCTCCATGAACAATCAGCCAGAGAGCCAGACCATTAATTAGCTAGGGATGCTACAATGACTCTAAAGCCGACTCCAATTTGTCTCGACTTGTCTCCATAATGCTTTAAATTACGTAAGACTTGACATTAACTTTTTTCCGATGACTTGAGACTCCACTCTGACTTGAGGTTTGTTATCACAAATTGGAGACTGACTCTGACTTGTCTCAGACGATTTGAGACTTGTGATAAAAGTGTGATAAATCACTGAGGGGGATGGTGAGCTGTAATTTTTAATGAGCTGTCAAGACTGTACATAATCAAAGAAACCTCTGCCAAGTTTAAAATTAATGCGGATACAGTAGATGTGTGTGTGGGGGGGGGTGCGTTACAAAGTTGAGCCTTTGGGATCAATTAAAAATGCAATGCATCTCCCTTTAGATTGTTAAAGTGAGCAGACAATTTATTTAATATAGAAGTGAGTGTGAAAAATATCTGCTGGAATAAAACATAAATTGGGGACCCACTTATTCCAGCAGATAATTATAGATAATTATAATTTTTAGCACATCCTTCCGCTCCTGTCCTCTCCAGCAGCCATACTGGAGAGTGAAGACGACTCTGGTTAATAAGTTGTGGTCTCAGTGAGCTGTCAGTGACTGGCTGCACCATATGCCTGCTTCTATTTATACATTTGCCTGTTATTTTAAAGTCATTGTGAAGACACTCAGTAGCACCACGGAGTCCCCAGGCGGCTGCCTCAGATTAAAGGAGAGATGGATGAGGAGGGCCGGCGAGGCGAGGCAGCCATGTGGAACAGAAACACGTCAGACAACCACACTCAGCTCGCACACACTGCGGCAAACTCATCGAGCTGTATGCAGAATCAATGTGGAGCCACCAGATCCACTGCAGGTACATGCTGCTCTCCAATGCCTCGAATCTGGAGGTTGTTTCTGCACTACAGCTCAAATAATCAGGACTGAAGATGCTATAATATAAATGTAAACACATATTGATTCTTAGCAAACCACAACAATTACAAGTGTAACCCTTTAATTGTCACTCGGGGCTCCTTTGTGATTGTAACAGGATCAATGATTCAATTGATCCACCTGAACCAGCCACGTGTTTCCTCCCTATTTTTAGCAGAGCTGTCACCTCTCTGGGGATTTCATCGTCAAACCTTTGTGATTAAGAGGTGGGGGAGTGTATGGAAGGTGGGTGACGCTGTTGTCCTCACCCTCCACTAACAGGAAGAAGCCTTTCGGGTTTTTCTGGAGGATGCGAATGGCCTTTTCTGTGGTCTCGACGATGGACGGGTCCATCTTTGGGTCCCTCTCTGCCTCAAAGCGCAGATCACCAGGTTCAAACAGAGCTGGGGGAGAAAAGGACAGAGCAAATCACTCTTATGTAAAAACACAGTGTGTCCGTTTTATCAGCCCACAGAGGAGGTGCAGCAGAAAGGAAAGTCCCATCTCCCTCCTACTACTACTATTTTCAGTACACGAGGAGAGCTGAAGCACAGTGTGAGGCTACAATCCAAAGTCTCTGCAGCAACGCCTGAGCACTCAGTCCGGAAAAAGCCTGATGACTAAATCTCCACATTTCCTCCACACCATCACTCACCACAAAGAACTCCACAGAATAACTTTAAAATCTATAGTGGAGGAGGTGGAGGCACAGCGTGGCAGAGGAAATACTGAGATTTGAACACTGGGACACAAGTGGGCTGCGGATATGCAGGTTGCAGTTATTTCACAAGATAAAATTAAAGGAATAATTCTACGTTTCCTGTGAAGAGTCAGATGAGAAGAACAAAAGCCTTCATGCCAGTGCTGTGCACAGACGTTTTGCAGGGCACGTTCTCAAGTGGAAAAAAGGGCATGCCTTCCACAAATTGTTTGGCACATACGAAAAAATGTGCAAATGCAAAGTGCACCCTGTCGGGAGTTTTCTGTCTGCCAGAAGTACGTACAATACATTAGTGCACAGAAATGAGCAGGGAAAATGTCTGTGTCTTTATTATATGTCTATATATCTATACTACAGACACCCAGCAGCTGCTACACATTCACTTTCTACATTATTTATAACAGGCAACAACAAAGAAAACAACGCCATACTGTGCACACTTTAGTGCTCTAAAGTAAATAACATCACAATCAACAACTTACAGCTTTACACGTAATTGAATAAGGCTTTTCTCCAAATTAATAAAATAATAAACCAACCATTTTACTCTCTAAACTACGAAACAGGCCTGTGTTCAGCTGCAACAATCAGGCTAAGTGCATTCTCCTCACCTCACCTCATTCTCCTTTCTTTTTTAAATAGTCAGGCACTAATTCATATAATAATGTTCTAAATAAGCTTTAGATATTGTTTAAGAGAAATGTGAAATGTGCAGCCCTGCACTCCTCCTCTTCCCCTCTGCGCTCTTTACGCAGCACAGCCCCAAACTGCATGCCATTTTTGTTTAAATTAATTATCAGAGATGCAACATGGGAGTCGTAAACTTTAATTTCAGGTTGAGTTTTGGTTTATAAAGACATGTGGAAGTGGAAATGCAATTCAACGTTTGTCTCCACTTGCACCAGGCAGCTGGTGAACTTGAATCTAGCAGAGTTGGAGGGGGAACTGCCCATTGGTTCGACATCCCATTGTTCCGACCATATTAAACCCATTGTTCTGAAGTCCGTTCCGAAATCATCATGATGCCCTGTGGTTAAGGTCTGGTTAGGTTTAGGCACAAAAACCACTTGGTTAGGGTCAGGAAAAGATCATGGTGTGGGTTAAAATGAAAAAGAAAGTGACAAACACATAAGCCGTGAGCCTGCTCCGCCTCAAGCCTTTCCCAGCTGACCCTGCTATAAGGGAAGTTGTAGAGGGGCTCGACTCAAATGCAGCTGTCGTGCAAACAAAACACTTTTAAGTAAGAATTGATGCCGGGGGCCTTATCCAGACAGAGTGCAGGTGCTTGAGCACCACCTGGGGTCGATCTGTGCACGTGTTTGTTTCATACAGTATTTAGGTAAATATGAAGCTGAAGACAGCAGCCAAATAGCGTAGCTTAGCATAAAGACTAGAAGCGGTGCGTTTTCTTAACACAACCCACACAGAACAGGTTAAAGATGTTAACTAGGGAGTTTTGGAGCTGCGGGGAAGCGGGCTCTGTTACCTTCAGGCAGAGCAAGTAAATACTCTGAACACAGCAATCATAATAATGTGAAAATAACAGCTGAATGATGTCATGTGTTTTACTGACCCTGGATTCGCTTAATGGCTCTTGAATGTTGTTGAACCTTGAAAACATTATGTAGGTCAGTCGCAGTTCGAGGTACCACATTAAAGTGTGACATCACTAATACAAGATGAAATGAGTAAGCGTGTGAATGAGCCAAGGACACTACAGGCCTATTGATGTTGTGTTTTCAAGGGCGCAGAGGAATTGCTTCGCCTTCATGTAGCACAGTGACGCTCAAGAGGACAAAGGGAGGAACTAAAGAAAAAAGAACTCACCCATGAGGTAGTCTGTGGTTTCAGGGTCAACAGCGCTGAAGTCTGTTTGATTCCACACGTAGCGGGCTACCTGTGTCAGGACAAAAACATTCACACTGAGTGGGCGGAGGACGGTGAAAGGCTTTGTTGTGAGTCATCACAGGAGCTTTTCTTTGCCGTACATTTTATTCAATACTGTCCACAAATATAGCAATATAGTGTTTTTGTTTACAATCCTTGAACTCATGTGTAGCGTTTTTAAAAAGTCCAGCAACATTTCTATAGTCTGTAGAGCAGCTTTACTGCAGCGCTGATGTGTTTTGCGTTGGGACCTTCAACAGAAACGCATCAGTCGAGAATCAGGCAGAGAATCCCAGAGCCCATAGAGGCCTTGATGGCAAAAGAACAGTCACCTTCAGTTACCAGCCTTGACCAAAGGACGACTAGTGAGGGTAACTTTGAGGATCTCAGGTCACGACTGTTGAGCCTTCAAAGTTATTAAAATAATCTTAAAATCAATTCCAAAGTTAACTGGCAACTAATGGACGGAGGCAAGAATTGAGGTCATATACGACCCATGGTTTGCCCCAGTTAAAATACAAGCTGCAGCATTCTGCACTGGTTAAAGTCGAGCCCCTGAAGATTAACTGAGTCACATAAACAGTGTGTTACAGTAGTCGAGGTGCAATAACACAAAAGCATGAATGAGCCTTTCTAGGTCAGGAAAAGACACAGATTTCTTAGGTGGAAGTAGAGGGATTGTGTGAGCTCGTTGACATGTGGTTCAAAGTCCAGTTGAGAACCAAAAGTGATGCCTACATGTGTTGCTGCAGATTTTATATTGGTTGCCAGAGGACCAATAAACAGTTGTAATTTGCTTGTTAGGTGATCAGGGCCAAAGATTAATACGTCTGTCTTGTCTGAGTTAAGGTGCAGAAAATTATGAGTCATCCATTTCTTGACAGCTGACATCGACCGGCCACGTGTCACGCCGGCTTTTTTTCACGTCTGACGCCAGAAGTCACTGACCAAGCGCCAGTATTTGACAACTTTGGAGCAAGACCAGGTTGATTATTCTAATAGGTGACTTTAACTTCGACCAAATCCATTTCTCAAACAGTGTTACCTTTCCAACTTTCATGCTCTGCCACTCATTGATGAGGTTGCGTCCGTCCTTTCTTTTGCCCCTGCTGGAGTAATCCCTGGGATACTCTGGGTCCTTGGTGCCCTTCGGGGTCATGTACTTCCTGCCACCTCCAATGATCACCTGGAAACACACATACATTTAAACGTGACGTGTGAGTAATTGTTAACAGCTGATGATATGAGAAGGATATGCATCGGGGACAAGCTTACATCTATGTCAGTGTTTTTGACGAGCTGGGAGGCGATGTCGGTGCAGCCGTCCCTCTTGGCAGAGTCGGGCATGTCAGCATCACTGTACCACTTCCTGCTGGCGCTGTGGGCGTAGGTGGTTGCTGGGGTGGCGTGTTGCACCCGTGTGGTCGTAACAATGCCAACAGACTTACCTAAAAGATGGTTTCACATTCTTAACGTGTAGCACATGTGTACAGACCTATGTGCTCTATGTCTGTGTAATACATGCACACATGCACTTATGCACGGTTGATCCATTAATCCACATCTCTCTCAGTCCCCTACAGATTCTGTAGCCTATATTTAGACTATGTTGAGGTATGAGTTAGTAAATATACTCTTGCTCTTTTAACCACCTTGATGCCTAATATTGCTCTTTAAATCCCCCTTAAAGTCCCCCAGTGGCCAAGTAAAAAAAGACACAGTGGCAGACAGTAATGCACCACGGGGACGCAGAGATGAACGAGCTGGAAGCAACAAACACACTGCACCATCACATTTTCCTGCAAACATCTATTCACGTGTAATTTGAAAGATGCTTTAATCAAATAAAAATCTAAACATGGATTTACAGTTTCAGAGTCTCAGTACTGCACAGACTGACACATGTACAGTATGTTTTACCTATTTTTCCTACACATGGATTTTCCAATAAAAGCTTGGATTATATAACACATACTTCAACCCATTCATTCATTATCTGTAACCACTTATCCTGTTAGGGGTCACAGGGGGGAGCAGTGAGTGACAACAACACCACCCACATTTAAGAGTACTGTTTGCAGTGGAAACACTAGGGTCTACCATGTCTGAAGGGTTACTGTTGGTTCCAAAGGTACCATAACGAAAGTGTTTGATGGAAACGGGGCTTTAGTGTCAGTCCTGTGATAGTCTGGTAAACTGTCCAGGGTGTACCCCATCTCTTGCCCACTGTCAGCTGGAAAAGGCTCCAGACCCCCCACGACCCCTAACAGGATAAGTGGGTACAGAAATAAATGAGTTTTTCAAGAAAAAATGGTGCAAGTCTCTTTTTCGGGTTTTCTTGCTGGTTCTTTCAGTCTTCCATGATCGGAAACTGAACAGACTTTGCATTGTTGACTGACTGAAAACATCATCGTAGGCTCTTGGAATTTGTGATGAGCATTTTCCCATTTTTTTGACAATTTATAAGCTAAAAAATTAATTGTTTAGTCAGGTTAATAATGGTGAATGTATTAAATTCAAACTATTTAAGTGGTTTGCATTATGAATTTCAGCACTTGAACAAACAAGTGACGTTCCTTTTTTCAGATTGTGTCATTAAAAAAAGAGTCGAGTGAAGAGAGGAGGAGCGCACACCAGGGTTGGAGAGGTGCTGACCATCGACGAAAATGTAACTTGAAAAAAGATGTCAGGTGCACACTCTAAGACTCGATGCAAAAATGTTTTCTTTTATTCGAGTACCAACGTTTCGACTAGACCGTCTTCATCAGGGTCGGTCTGATGATGAAGACGGTCTAGTTGAAACGTTGGTACTCGAATAAAAGAAAACATTTGTGCATCGAGTTTTAGAGTGTGCACCTGACATCTTTTTTCAAATAAAAAAAGAGTCACCATCTTGTCTATCACCTTGTGACACCTCAAAGATACCTTGCAGCCCCCACAGCTCCTGACCCTCAGCTGGTTATAATGGTCCTCTCCATCAGTGTAAAGGTTTAGTGGGACCATCTGAGGACTTTGCCACAAGGGCCATTCCTACAATGTGTTTTTATAACATCAGAAACTTAACCTAACTTCCTTGCACTAACACATACACACATTCACACACCTGAGTCTGCAGTACTGTGCTGAGGTCAGGGCCGCGGCATGCTGTGTGTGTGTTATTAGATATTTATGGCCGTTGATAACAGTGGAACACAATAAAAGTCAAGGTGCTTCCCTGTGCAGCACATTACCCTGCAGTGTAACCTGCGGCCTCGGGCTGCTGTTGCTCCCAGCTCCCTGGCGGCCCCTGTAATGCCGCTCAGACGGGGCACCGCGGCTCACAGCAGAGCGCTCAGCTGTAAAATCGGGTTTTGCTGAGGCCGTATAAGAGCTGAGGGATTTTCTTTTGTCAGGAGCCAGAACTAAAGTGTGACACGGCAGGGCTGTGTGTCAGGTATCTGCCTGCTCCCCGACAAAGAGTCACCAAATCCCATTTGTTACTTCAATCACAGCAGCGTTTGAAGACATCCTGCTGCATTATACCCTCAGTAGTGTCAGCTGTGCCAGTTTTGCTCATCTGAGTCTGTTTACATTAGCAGGAATGATCACCATCATGAGTGTGATAGTTGTGTCAGCTCATTGTATTTGCTGTATTTTACAAGTGTGATATTCAGCATAATGGGCCGACTGGTCAAACAATAATGCATTTGTTTTCCACTTAAGTCTGAGTAAAACACTGATCACAATGATTTTGTTGCAGCAGACCAACACTCATCTTTTTATCCATAAACCTAAGACCTAAACGTCAACCATCTTTAGATGAACTGATGCAAAGGTGAAGAAGTGTGTGCAGGAATCACAATTTTTTACTGAGTTAACTTCTTCGGGACCTGATTCCCTGCACCACTAAATAAGTGGGTGTGCGTGTCATCTTTGACTCATCATGCACACAGACCTTGGAGTCCTCCCCCAGAAAAAATTAGTCGAGTAGACAGATGGTTAACAGGTGGTTTGTTACTTATGGGTGAGCAATTTTATCTTGAGGAGGCCCAGATCACATTTTTTAAGATAATAAAAAGCTAAAAGTACAGAAATTAATTAAATTCAGAGCCATCTTTAACATTGACCTGTCATTGTTTATATAAACTTGAGGATCTCTGAATCTGTTTTTACGTCTGGAACCTCCCGTCTACAACAGCCTTGAGACGCGCTCTCGTTTGAGGACTTGGCTCAGATTCCAGAGTTACTTAAGGAATCTGATCCCGTTTGATTCGGCAGTGGGAACCTCCGAACCACCAGCCTTTGCTGACGTCGATCCCAGCAGGATTTGAATCCTGGACCCTCCACATGGAAGACAAGTGCTCTAACCACTACACTAGAGAGGCCCCCACATTACGGAGCTCTTTACACTTGCATGGAATTGCAATTTTTGGCAAATAAATATTTTAAATATTATTAAATCAGTTAGTAAAGTGGAGAAGACTGTAGCCATAGTGCCTCTGCATTCTCCAATAAACTACATTCATCTTCCAGTGAATTTTGAATATGAAACACGAGGTATTAAAAATAGTCATTGTATTGATTATATCAATTTAATAATGTCATTTTATAGTTACATTTATTAGATGTGTAAATTAAGTATTCGTATAATGCTTCTTCTTTGGTCTCCATGACAACTCAGCAAGCACCATCTGCTGAAGAAGGCCACAAAATGCCTTCTTCAGCAGATGAAGGCTGGGCCCTGGGAGAAATCTAGTAGGTGGACCATGAGTTAAACAGTTTCAGCTTTCAAGGACAAGAGTGAATCTTTGAGGTCAACATGTTCGCATGAGTTTTGACCCTTGGATGATTAGTGTTAATAAATATATAACACTGATATGATTTGTTCATGTTATACTGTGTTATCAGTGGCTTCACAGGAGGAGTTATAAGTGTTGTCTCTGCCTACAGCTTCATCACAGTGATTTATAAACCATTTATTAAATGTTTATATGGGGCTAATAAATGCTAAGGAGGGGAGTTTCATTTTAAGACTGTTCTAACGAAGGTAATCAGTCCTATTAGAGCATCGATCATATTGTCACATAGTGTTTGGTGCCTTAGATAATAATAATAGTTATAAACCTACAGAATTGTTTTCTGAAACCCAAGGATTACAGACATGAATAATAAAAGTATAGACTGTTTCTTCTGTGTTAACACTACCTTATAGTTTTACTCTATCATTAATGTTTGTGTTGTCCTGCTGCAGTATTGTCTTACCTGCATCTTTGGCCCACTTCAGGATGGACGTGACCTCGTTGCCCTTCTGAGTCTTGCACACTCCGTTGCGAGCTGCTGCACTGACTCCGATGGTGTTCAGGTTAGTTTTCACTCCACACAGATATGCTGTGGCCGTGGCTGCACTGTCTGGGATCTGGAAGTCCACACTGTAGGTCTGCACACACACACACACACACACATACACACACATAAATAGAGTGCAGTGATGGAATAAATGCACTACTGGTTGCTCAGCAGAAGATGATAATAAGATACAAGAGAGAAAAACTGAATATAATAAGAAATGGGCAAACAGGGAATTAAGCGTAACAATAAGCAACAATTACAGCGCTGTAATCTATCAAGTAAATGTACCCAAACAATGAACTGCAAATTAATCTTTTAAATATCTGCTTACAGCTTTTTGAACCACTTTTCTTTCTCTGAGCGACTTTCACTCTTCGCTCGCACACACAAATGACAAATGATGGATCTTTTCAGCGTCGTCTTGTTTTGAAAGTGTGTTTAATCTTTGTAAAACATTAAAAAACATTTTAAAAACTATTAATTTGCATAAATAAGCGCATACACACAGGTGGTGCAGAATAAAGGCTGGGGGTGAACTGAGGCTGAACCAGGCAGGGAATGACACCATGAACACAGAAGAATTGACGAGGTACAAAGTGAAACACACAGGTATCTATACATACACAGAAAATGAATCACAAGAACGAGACACAGATGGAGGAGGTGGACACAGGCAAAAGGAGGGAAATGGAGATTGGTTGACAACAAGGGTGTGGACAGGTGTGAAGGGAGGACTCTGGGAACAGGGAAGGACTAACGAGACAGGTGTGACAGAAAACAGGCGGGAAAACACCCAAAGACAGGAAGTAGAACCAGACATGACGCATGAGGAGAGAATCTACAAAATAAAACAGGAAACAGATTCAACATGAATAAATAACATGAAACAAGGAAGGAGACAAACAGAAAACCTCAAAACAAACTCCACAAGATAACAGAATATGAACTAAAACCAGGATCATGAAAGTGTTTGGTTTGTCCATTCTGGGCTACTGTAGAAACATAGCGGTGAACATCTCTGTGGACGAGGACCCACTCCATTTGTAAATATCAACAGCTCATTTTAAGGTGAGAAAAACACAGCAATTCTTATTTTCAGGTGATTATACACTAAAGAAAAATACTTTTTATATTGTGGTTTTTTTCTGCCAATATATCCCCCTAAATCCTACACACTGGACTTTTAGTTTATCCCAGCTAATCCATTATTTAATATACCTCTAACATGGCCACAAGGCTGACATTCATATACAGTTTAGGGTCTATAGATACCTGGGGTCACACTGTAGGTTGTACCTGAGATAAATGTGTGAACTGGGGCTGTATACACCTGCGCAGTTAGCTTTACATCTGTCCAGTCATCCTTGTGTGTGTGTGTGTGTGTGTGNCTGTCCAGTCATCCTTGTGTGTGTGTATGTGTGTGTGTGTGTGTGTGTGTGTGTGTGTGTGTGTGTGTGTGTGTGTGTGTGTGTGTGTGTGGTTACCTTAGCTAGTCCCACATTAGGGAAGGTGTCCATGGTCATCACTGTCTCCTCTCCTGTCTGGTTCTTCAGCTGTCCCTTGAGGATACGAGCCGCAGTGATTGTTGTGATTCCCATTCCTGATGCACACACACACACACACACACACTAACAATTTATCTATGTCCACATAAAAAGAACTCATACAATGACACAAATATTGAAGGTGCAATAGAATACATTTGCAAAGTCATGGACCAGTGACATCGGTATTCACAATGAAAAACAAAGCACAGTTCTAATTAGCAGCATCTCCGCCGTATATGGTGACTGTTAATGACATCAGAGCCATTTAGCCCTCTTTTTTAGGCATCCCAAGTTGTTGAAGCCCTCTAATGACCAACCTGGGAACGTGTCCCAGGCTGCCAAATGTAGTCTGCAACAGAGTCACCAATATTCTAACATCTAAATCACTATTATCAAGCCGCAGTTCCTTTTATATTGAAAGTCAGTGACACAAGTGTAACCTTTGACCCCGTGGTCACACTGGTCACCGACGTGGAGGACTCCAGCCATGAAACTTTGCAGCCCGAGGATGAAGTGGCAGCCTACATGGAGCTCAAGACACCCAAGGAGGATCCTTTGGAGGTTTGATGGTGGTGGAAGGAGCATGCTAACATGTTTCATGTGTGACATAATGACAGGTAACAGTTCGATTCTGGTACTGAGCTTGACGGGTATGGGTGGGTGCGGGTTTTTAAAAATGGACCCATGCGGGACTCTGGTCTGCACCTATAACCTAGATCTCAGATGGTATTCAGGAGTTGTTGGGGGCCTCCTTCAAGTCAGAGTCAAAGATGCAGGCTGCCTCTGAATCTGGTGTGCTGGAGGACAGGTGTTAAAAAGTACCTGGGTCACTGTTACAGAGATGAAACATGGAAGCTTCTCAGTGTCATTCTGGACAGCACTCTTTCATTGAACCCCAAGTAAAAACATTACCCAGACTGCTTTCTGCCACCTCCGCAACATTTCCAGTCTCCACCCATCACTGTCCCAGTCCAGCACTGAGGTCTTGGTCAACATATTCCTTACATCCTGTATTGACTACTGTAACACAGTTCTCTCTGGCCTCCCCGCCGAACTCCTCACAGACTTCATATCATTCAAAACTTTGCTGCCCATCACCCCCATTCTCATCCAACTACACCAGCGCCCTCTTCACTGCTGGACTGACTACGAAACCCCTCTGCTCACCCTCAAAGCCCTCCACAACCTAGTCCCCACTTATCTCTCTGACCTTCTCCAGAAGTACACCCCCTCTTGCTCCCTTCGCTCTTCCTGTGCTGGTCTCCTGACCATTCCCACCTCACGCCTCAGCACCATGGGCACCAGGGCTTTCAGCTACACTGCTCCCAAGCTCAACAATATGTGTCTGCCCAATTCATGTCTCGTGTCCTGTATGTTATTTTATGTTCTGTAAGGTGACCTTGTGTTTTCAAAGGGACCTTTTAAATAAAATGTATTATCATTCTTTGCTATAAGGTCCACTTTTCTGTCACGACATGCTATGTACACTCCTTTGTCAGCATTACAGCCATTCAGAATGTGTGACACTGTTTCAGTGATCTGTTGTGTGGCGTGACACACACAGTGAGGAACCTGAGTCATGGGCAACCAGATGGAGAGGTTGAGTAGTGGGAGGGACTGGTAGTCAAGCTTTTACTGTGAATGTGACAATGTCCTCATTGAGTGCAGTGTTTGAGGAATGAGTGAGAAACAGAATGATGAGCATAAGGAAGACGTGCAAGTTTTGTTTTTCATACACACACACACACACACACACACAAACACTCTTCTATTCATTCAAGCCTCGATAAACTTACACTTCCTCTATAATAACTGAAGGTGTCCTGCTGCATATCTTATTGTTTTCTCTGAAATAAATATATGTATTTGCACTGCACATTGGTGAAACAGACAGGAAACAGCTGAGACTAGGCCCCCCCAAAAAAAGGTCAGACGTCTAGGTTATGCGTATCTTACCTTTTCAGCCAGCTAAGAAAGTGAATGTTATCAGTGTGTTGTGTGACCTACCATCTCCGAGGAAAAACAGGATGTTCTTGGCCACATTGGTGTTGAGCTTCCTGTCCAACGCTGACTGCAAAGTCTTCCGGGCCTGTGACCTCCAGAACTCTGGGTTCTCCTCCTCAACTGTGGGCAAACACACAAATCAGACCGGTGTCAGTGCAGAAATAACGTTATTAAAGGTATACTGGCAGAAATGGAAGGAAGAGACTTCTTTGGACAGTTCAGCTCCTGGCAAAGTCTAACCGCGAGAAGTTTTAGCTGGATGCAATTTGCAATCCTCATCATTAGCTGCCACTAATTCCCCCTAAATCTTACACACTGGACTTTTAATGTTGTGAATTGTGTAACTGGTATGTTATTCCTGAGCAGTCAGATCATGTAAATCCTACGCTGGGGGAGAGTTTGGAGTTTGAAACCGAACGATGTCTGCCTGTAGAACAAAAGCTGCAGATTAAAGCACAACATGCACTTTTTGGGGAATCACATCTCAACTCTCCTTTGAACAAACTTCAAACTTAATTGTGACAGATACAGAAAGTCAAAGAGTTGTTCTGTATTTGTGTGCATCCTGCAGAGATCAGTGGGAAAGGAAATTTTAAAACACCCAGTCAACAGCTCTTTGTTGAGGCCCTCTGGGACCTGAATGTGCAAATGTGCATTAGCATGTTTGTTTGTAGTTGTCATACCTCCCTCATGTGCTCTGCTATCTGCTGCAGCACATCTCTCTGAGCTGTAACACAGAGTTTGATACAGTGGTCCACTAACAAGCAGTAAATGCTGATAGCAGCCAGTTGTGCAACTCTACACATACTGAGTATGCTGATTTGAAAAGTTTAGAAACCCTTTACAAACCGAGTGGGTAAGAAGGTGTACTAAAAGAGTGAGTGACTGTAAAGGATGAAAGGAAAGGTGGAAGTTGGAGAATCCTTCAGGAGAGTGAAATGAGAGTAAAAAGAAAGCACAAAGAGAGAGGAGAACGTGAGCCCTGAATGGGTGATGATTAAGTTTTAAAACAGCACACAGAAACACAGAGAAGAGGTGGGACTGCAGGGTGGAAACGTGAGGATCAACGCATCAAACTCAACATTTTCTCTTTGATCTGCTTCTTTGTGTGTAAGTACGAGAGGGGAAAACTAGAAAAGTATCAGCGGTTTATGTGCCTACACTGCTGAAAATGTGCTGCTGAAACACTTGGAATAGTTGAAATACTGAAACTGTTAACTTTGTAGTGTAGTGGCAGTCGAAATACAAATCTTAAGGAAGTGAAGAAAGCTAATGTGTTTGCTGAAATGCACCGAAAGCAGTTGAAGTAGATTAAAAAATAAAAGTTGCAGGATGGAGCCGAAGAAGGTTTTTCATTTCTTTCAAAGGTGAATGAAGTTGAAGAGTTTGATGAAGTGTTAGCTTTGATAGCAGCTGTACTGTACTGCCAGCTGAAAGAGTAATAAATTGGAGGAATGAAAAGGAGAACGCTTGACGTGTGAGCAATGTAAGCAATTGAGTCGCTAGGCTAATTTATACAATGTAAAATGGCATAGGCTTGTGCTAATAAAGTTAGCATTTGATATTTGTTCATGAGCTCATGACCATAGGTGAGAGTTGGGATATAGATGGACCAGTAAATCAAAAGCTTTGCCTTCTGGCTCAGCTCCCTCTTCACCACGACGGTCCCACACAGCGTCCACATCACTGCTGACGCCAAGCCAAACCGCCGATCCATCTAAAAAAAAACCCATCAGTATAAAAACATCAGCTCCTGGCTAAATTGTTATTTTAAATTGGTATCAGTATTGGCCCAGAATTTCAAAATCGGTGCATCCCTAATTCAATTGGAAAGTTTGTACATTTTATTATCATTTCACAATGTCATGTATTATTTTATTGTTTATTACTCTGAACTTGTTCATTTGTGATTCTTTTTTTGCTTATTAATTTATATGATTACTATAATACCAGAACATGTTGCTAAAAAGAAAACTAGCACATATATTTTTCTTGTTTTCCTACTGTTTGCTAGGTTGTTTATTTGCATACAGGCAGTACTTTGACTGTTGAGCTGCAGAAAACGACATGTTTTCTTTGTGTGTGTGTTTGTGTGGGAGTTTCCTGAAATACACACACATACACAAACATTGAATGGAGAGGTGTCAGAGCGCGGGGGCTGCCCATGGACAGGTGCCCTGAGCAGTTAATGGTCAGGTGCCTTGCTCAAGGCGCCTTGTCCAGGAGGCAAACTAGCACTTCTCCAGCTACCAGTCCACGCTCCATACTTGGTTTGGACAGGGATTCAAACTGGTGACCCTCTGGCTCGCAACCCAAGTCCCGATGGACTGAGCTACTTACTGCCATATGGAATATGACAGAGGTTGAAGGGGGTGAAGAGCAGCTGACAAAGGTCAAAGGTCAAAGGTGGGTGGAATTTTCAGAGTTTGAGCATTCGAAGCATCAAAATAGGTTGAAAAAAGTATTTACAGAATTCAGAAAGCTAAATGAGCTGAGTTTGACCAAAGTTTCCAGTAGAAAGTCGCCTATAAGGATGTTGGAACGTCACAAAAGAAGAAGGTAGAAGAAGAAGAATAAAGATGAAATGTTAAGAGTAAACACAGACAAGTTCACAAAACAAATCAGAACCTACCTTTGGCACTGGATGATCCAAACGCCACCAGCAGCAGAAAGAAGGCCGAGACGGTCACTTTAGTCAACTCCATGGCCACGTTCGGGCTGTGCAGGCGCTCGTCTAACCTTCCCAGAGATCACCTCCTTGACTGAAATATTGCTTGTCTCCAATCACAGTAGCTGCCAGTCAACTTTAACAGCATGTCATAAATGGATAATGACTCATTCGCCTTTGGCAAATTTATGGCCTCTGACTGAAAAGACTGTGCCGCGGTTTGATCAGAGCCAAAACAGGAATAAAGGAGGTGAAAACACAAAAAGCTAAATGACTAACAGAATGAAGAGTAAACTGGGAGTTGAGATTCTGTGCAGCATGTGTCAGTTTGATCCAGTAAACAGTATTTGACAAACAGTTTAAACCTAAATAATTAATTATTGACAGTAGTTAAAGCTCCAGTAATAATGCTTAATGATAAGAGTTTATTGAAGGCCGTATTTATGACTCTGTGATCAAAGGAATGGGAGTGAATGTACCAAGCAGCAATGGAAAGAGTGTGTTTGTGTGTGTGTGTGTGTGTTTGTTCTAATCATTAATGGACTGTATCCGACAGATAATGCAGCGGGGGGGCACCGTTATGTAAGCGAGAAAGACAGACACTGAGCTGATCGGCACAAACACTCAGCCATCATCTATTTCCCAATGATACATTAAGAGAAGAGCGTTTGTGTCAGCAATCATGTTTCATTTGATTGCTTGTCCAAAAATTTCTCCATCATCGCAGACGGTGATGAAATAAGAGGTAACATGGCAACCGATGCCAAAGCGTGTTTTACTTCTTATTCAACAGGTAGCGTGCGTCACACTGATAATGGGACATTTATTAGAGCTAATTTGATCCCCTAATGTTCCCCTAAGAGTTCGCTGATTAGACTTGTAAATGAGGATGGGCCACTGATGACGAGGGCTGTGGTAATTTGTTAATATGCACAGTGGGTTTCACTTACACACAGTAATTAGCCAGGGATTATGTAGGCTATTTTCTCTCACCACTGTCAATAGGAGCAGGTGGAGATACTGAAAGGAAAGTATTTACATTATACTGTACATACATTTTAGTAAACTTTTAATCATGATGTTTTCTGTATGTTTTTTTTATATCTTTATACTAATCCAGTTATCCATGTTAGTCTGGAGGTTTACACTGGTGTCCTCTCACAGAGTCGCTGATTCAAACTAAACTTTCATCTCTGTCAGAGAAAACTGATCTGAGTTCAGACTGTTTACTTACAGCACAGCTACACTCACAGATAACTGAGCCTCCTACCTGCCTGTCAAACACCATCAACCCACAAACCTGCTCCAGACACTCCATATCTGAGAGGAGTCCTGCTGGGTGAAGCTGTGAGGTCTGGTGGCTGCTTGCTCCGCTGCCATTCAGCAACTAACAAGCGGAGCTAGCTGCTAACAGCCACCACTGCAACTACGAAACTCCACAATTCATTCAGCAGCTCCACCATCCACAGTCAGACACACGGCTGATTATTTACCGCTGATTTACATCTCACAACTCGCACCAATGGCTGATGCTGCTCTGGTGTGAGTGTTTCTGCTGGCTACTGAAACATCCTGGTGCAGACTATTTACTGGAGTTTACCAGCCTGTTGCTCATGCGGCATTTGAAGATAATGACGAGCACGGCTGCTCTCGGCTTTCAATGTCCGATAGTCAACTGCGAACATTTTCATCTCGTCTCGTCAACGAAAATGAAACATAGATTTTGTTTTAGTTTTTATTATCAAGATCTATTTTTAACTCGTCATCGTCTCATTTTCGTCATGGAAAAAGTCATTGCTGAAAATTTTCGTCAGTTTTCGTCAACGAAATTAACCCTGAGGATAAGGACATTTTTGTATGTTTTGTGGCGGATAATTAACACTATTAATAATGTTTTGAAAAGTTTTCAAGAAACATATATTTATATTTTATTTTGGATCAGGTCTTGTCAAATAAGAAATAATGCCTAAAGCAGAAGTTCCAGCTGGTGGGTCTATTTTGAATGGACCGCAAGTGATTCACAAACGTGTGTAAAAAAAAAAAAAAAAAACACTTTATTTTTAAGTACAGTTAATTTCCAGCACAGACATTATATTTTTAGATGCTCTTTCCTGCTGTAGAGTGAGTGACTAACGGACAAATGCGAATGCAAGTGTAACCCTGAGTGTATTAAGCTGTGTGGACCTTGAACCAATGACTAAGGAAATATTTGGACCCTGTGGCTGGACCAGTTGGGAACCACTGGCCTATGGCCTGCATGATCTGGAAGATCAGGGACTCCTGTAACTGAGTATTTCAACACTTTAATATCTTTACCTGTACTTGAGTAGCAGCTCTGAGACGTGGCTGACATGTTGTCAATAACACTGATGAAGAGACGTGACCACACTGAGTCCTCACCGGTGTGGGTCTCAGCAACCAGCGGGACGGCAGACTGTTGCACACACCCGCTGCCATCTGCTACTCAGTTATGATTCATGATGGTGTGATGTAAGCTCATTACTTTACTGTACACACACCGGTGTGTGTCTGTGTGCTACTGCAGGGATCCCAGTGGGGGGTAGAAACAGGTCATGACAGCAGTTAGTCAGGTAGAGCAGAGAAAAACAGTCAAACATGACAAAATGGACAGAATATCGTTCGCGGGAAACATTAGTATGAAAATCTTCAGGTAATCAAAGAGAAAACGGTCCTCAGTATAAAGGTTGTTATATGTTGATCTACACTCAATTTTCCCTTTTCCAGTGATAGCAAATAATAAAATTCTCCTGTCTCCCTTTTAAAGTAGCTTGTCGTGATGTTAAGGACGCTACATGAGTGTAGTATGGCATTGGGAGGTCAATGCAATCAAGTCATCATTTAAACCCTCCACAGTTGGCTGATTGGTGCAGCATCTACCTGCCAGGCTCAGTCCAGTCTGAGTGGACGTTTCACACTTGTACTCTGTGGTAAAAGGTGAATTTGAGAGACTTTGGATGGTTTTGTGTCACTTTGTCAGTTGTAATGTTCTCTGACTGAAATGGACCATTGACAGACCAGGTTCTAGGCTGCCTTGGATGGAGGGAGGGCAATAACACAACCAAAGACTGGTGTTAATATCTGCTAATATGAGTGTTCTTTTGTTTTTATCTAAAGCTAAAGTTAAAGACATCTGAGACTTAGCCCAGACCAAACAAGCTCTAGTTTATGCTTTTCTAATGCACACTGGCATCTTATTTACATGTCCTCATTGTTGGAAATTTAAAATGTGTACATTTAAGAGTATCAATAACCTTAATACAGTGGTGTGAAAAAGTGTTTGCCCCCTTCCTGATTTCTTACTTCTTTGCATGTTTTCCGCACTTAAATGTTTCAGATCATCAAACAAATTTAAACATTAGTCAAAGATAACACAAGTAAACACAAAATGCAGTTTTTAAATGAAGGGTTTTATTAATGAGGAAGAAAAAAATCCAAAGCTACATGGCCCTGTGTGAAAAAGTGTTTGCCCCCTAAACCTAATAACTGGTTGGGCCACCCTTAGCAGCAACTACTGCAATCAA
>NC_065507.1:2048326-2181324 GCF_006386435.1 Epinephelus moara | reverse complement strand
GGGGGCAAACACTTTTTCACACAGGGCCATGTAGCTTTGGATTTTTTTCTTCCTCATTAATAAAACCCTTCATTTAAAAACTGCATTTTGTGTTTACTTGTGTTATCTTTGACTAATGTTTAAATTTGTTTGATGATCTGAAACATTTACGTGTGGAAAACATGCAAAAAAGTAAGAAATCAGGAAGGGGGCAAACACTTTTTCACACCACTGTACATATGAAATATTTATATCATTCTCCACAATGATAACTTTTACTTTTCTTCACATTTAACTGGGATACACCACTGCATGGGTCACATGCTCGCATTAACGCCACAGTCCTGTGGAAAAAGAAGTGTTTCCAAAAACATGTATTGTTTGTGAGCACCTGGGGAGACTGCAGCGAGAAATCAGCGACAGGTGTAAAGAGCAGGAGAACACACCGAGGACACCTGAGGGACAGGTGAGGGGCAACTGGTGGAACACACACAACACATACATGCACATATTAGAGACAACAGCAGACTGAATTAAAAAGCAGAAGCAGGAATAAATTAATATATTGCATTTTTCTGAGAAATTACCAAGCATCAACTGGAGTGCTGTTCCAGCTGTAAAGTCAGTTCTGAAGGGACAGAAACACAGGACTCAGTAAGGACATTACATTTCTCAGACTCAGATGAACACACTCAGATTTTCATGTACATCTATGGATTTGATTTTAGGTTTTACTCACTGAAATTGGTTTTGGAAAGAAAAAAAATTAAGCACAGACCACCTATATCCAATGTGTTTTGTTTTTTTGGTCTGTTGAAGTTATTTCAGAAGATCGCTGTCATGAAAACCTTCAGCTCGACTGAATGTAGGAGGTATACACAGTGCAATGGCGCCCTCTAGTGTTTTTAGGATGGTGACTACTGAAGCTCAACTCGAGTGTGAAGAGGAGACGGATGTTGTGTCCTCCATGAACCAGGGCCACAGCTGCCAGTGAGGAGGTATATAGGCTTAGAGTTTCCCGTACTTGTACCTGGGATATGGGGGTTTTAGCTTCTATGATCTTTAAGTTCGCATTTTACATCTCAGCATTAATGAACTGTTGGTATTTTGTATGCTGATCCCAAACATTTACTCCTCAATATATCTAGATTAAACTACGCTGACATCATTAAAAATAAAAATAAACACCAGATTCAGTTTTGCTCCACTAGAATAGTAACTTGTTCCTGACCATGTGTAGAGAGCTTCGGAATTGGAAATAAAAATTATAGAAACTACATGTATAAGCTCTTTTGGTTTCTGGCTGTAGTAGCCATTTTCTTCTGTATTAACGTGTATATCTTTTTGGATTTGCCTCAGTTCACCGACTTCACAGTCAGAGATGAAATCCAGCAGCCATTCTAACAGTCACCAGATGTGCACAGAAGGATGTTCTATAAACCATTTAAAACACATTAACATGCAGCAGATGCAGACACACACTACAGAGGAAATGTATTTAAAAACATTTTGCAGATGGTGTTATCTTCAAACCATCAAGCAGATGTGCAATCTTAAGTAAATGTCAAACCCAAGAACCAGAAACTCCTCTCCGTACAGACCTCCTGCTTTTTAAAATACTCCAGCTGAATCACATCCACACAGTCTGTGTTTGCTAATCCAGGAGCTGAAGGTCATGTGGGTTCATCTCTGAAGTAATGAGCTGGACATAAAAAAACATTCATATTTAGCACAAATGTTTGTCATTAGTTTGTAACTGTAAAATTAGAATTTTGATCTGATGATGGCGCTAGTCAGCCCAGGCACCAAAAAAATGGAGGCACTGTACGTTCCTGAAAACCAAGGATATGTTACATCTGTACATTTTATACATATCAAATCCACATTTTCTTTTTTTTTCTTTTAAGATTTTTTGGGGCTTTTAGCCTTTAATGAACAGGACAGAGTGAAATAGAGAGAGAGAGAGTGGGGGGACGACATGCAGCGAAGGGTCGCAAACCGGAGTCTCACGCCAGCTGCAGCAAGGCATCACCTCTATACATGGGGCGCCGGCACTATCCACTAAGCTACCGACGCCCCCAAATCCACATTTCTACAGTGACGTAGTACTGATTACATGTATATGAGCTGATTTTGTCACAGGGAGGTGGACAGGATGGTGGATGGTGTGACATTTAGGCCAGATGGCTGCCGAGCTGCAGAAAACTTTAAGACCAACAAACAACAAAACCCATTTGTTTTTTAGTGAGTCATGCGCAGCGTTTCTAGCCATGATTGTTAAACCTGCTTCAAAGCAGAGCCTATGCTGTAGTCTGACGTGCACTTCCCCAGAAATGTAACTACATACTGCAGCGACGCAGACCTCCTGTCTGTTTCTGTAAGCTGAAACCATTTCCCTCAGTGGAAACAAAGCTTTGATTTACTTTAATTTCACAGATAAGAAACAATAAATTGTGAAGACAATAAAGCCTCCACAAAAATAGCACTTTAATTCATGTGTGTGATTTATCCTGGCTTCATATGAGCAGAGGAAAACTCTGCTAGCTGCTAGGCTAATTTATACAATGTAAAATGCCATAGGCTTGTGCTAATAACGTTAGCATGTTGTATTTGTGGGGGAAACGTGTCCAGATAAAGACAAGTGTTTGTCTGTGAATGCTGCGAGTTATAGTGAAGCTGATTTGTGTACTTGTGTTTGAAACTGTCTCTATTAAGCCATGTTTAATGTGTGTTTAATGTGTGTTTAATGTTTTGAATCAACTAAACTTTACAGCACTTCACAGAAACCTCATCACCGACCAGTGTTTTGGAGGTGAAACTGCAGAGTGACACAGGACACACCAACGCACAAGTATAAATGCTCATGACGGTGTCTGCCACGTGTGTAGGCTCAGCATAGAGCTGATGCACAAGGGACAAACATATTGGTCAAAGAGCTGCATTATTACTTCAAGTGTAAGGACTCTGAAATACGTCAGAAACAAACATAATGCATAAATATACGTATGAATCTGCCAATATTTCTTTTAATAGCTTATTATTGTGCGCACCATAAAAGACTATGTTTATACATGGTACTTTAGGCGACCCGACACATTGCAGGACCAAAATGCAGCTCAGTTTTATACAATAAATGTACTGAGGGGTCCTTGGCTGAAAAACATTGACGATCCCTTCTCTAGGGACCTTGAACATGTGTAGGAAATGTCCAATAGTTGTTCCTGTCAGTCTTTACTCATCTTACTGTGTAAAGACGTTGGGAAGTGATGGATGACACCACTGCAGAGATGGCTACTACTTAGAAGCAGTGTTTTCAGCTCAGAGCTGACTTAAACCTGAGAGTTATTCACAAGATTAATAGCTGGAAACATACTGATCCAAATGGAAAAGACTCTGTCAGTAGGCCTGCAGTGTCAGTAAGGTCTTTCAAGATCTTCCTCCCGTAGAATCTGAACTCTAACAAACTGTACAGCACCCGCCTGGCTGCTTACCTGTTCACAATACGCTGTGCAAATATACTTTGGAAGGATTACATGGAAAGGAATGATAGGTCCTCCGGTGACGCAACAGTGTGAAAATGTCATCTGAAAACTGGGGCCAGCTGACGGTGATACCGCAGCCGAGTGAAAGCGGGTTAGAGATAAGGCCGAGCATGTCAGCAGGGAGGGAGCGGGTCTCGTAACAAGTGAGATAAGCTGATAAGGGCAGTTTGAGATGATGGCCTGACTCTGGGTAAGGTTACACAGAGGCTGAGTTACAGCTTACAAAGGTTTCTGCTGTAGATCTATTGTGTGATGTGCTGCTTAACACAGAACATCTGAGCTCGGGTGTTTGGCTGTAAAGGAAGCAGTTAAGAGGGAGGTGCAACTCCAAAAGTCTGTGGGTGTGGGTCTGAAGTGATCAAACATCATCGACTGCCTGCAAATGTTGAAAGTAGAAATGTGGGAATGCTGGGGTTATTTTTTCATTATTTGTTGAAGCAAAGTTTGCTGAGCACACAAACTCTTTTGGGCCAAGATGCACTGAGAAGCTGCCCAGGACATCCACACTTTCTATTTCTGGCTGGTGTTGAGGGCTGAGTGTTCAGGCTGAGAGCCAGAGAGTGAAGCCCACTCCCCACTCCCCCTGCGCTGATATTTCTGTTCTGTCTGGAGACTTCAGCTGGCAACTTTCTTCCAATATGTGTACTTCTGTACCAAAAGGAAAGTACACAGCAAAAGCTTATTCACAGATGTGGATCATATCGAGTCCTTCTGACAGAAAGGTGGTGATATAAGAGCAGCTTTTTTTTTTAAAGAACTCTGCAGGGCAACAGTCCAACTGCAGTGGTTTCTGTGCTGCTGCTTAAGAATGCTTTTATTATCCAGGAGAGGCTCCAGCTAATCTGAGCTGCAAGTCTTTGGACTGAGAGGAAACTGGAGCATCCAGAGGGAGCTGACATGAACATGAGACGAACATGTACTCTGAACACTGGATATTCACAACCTGTCCTGATCCTTTTCTTTCACATGTAGAGTTTGTGCATGGAGTAAAATTCCCAGCTGCATCACTGGGCTTAACAAGAGTTTTTGGCATATTACTGGGCATCTAACATACACTCAGCGGCCACTTTAGCTAATCAGCCAATCACGTAGCGGTAACTCAATGCATTTAGTCATGTAGACATGGTGAAGATGAGCTGCTGAAGTTCAAACTGAGCATCAGAATGATGAAGAAAGGTGATTGAAGTGACTTTGAACGTGGCATGGTTGTTGGTGCCAGACGGGCTGCTCTGAGTATTTACTGGGATTTTCAGCACAACCATCTCTAGGGTTTACAGAGGATGGTCCCAAAAAGAGAAAATATCCAGTGAGCCAAAATGCCTTGTTGATGCCAGAGGTCAGAGGAGAATGGCCAGACTGGTTCAAGATGATAGAAAGGCAACAGGAAGTCAAATAAGCACTGGTTCCAACCAAGGTGTGCAGAAGACCATCTCTGAAGCAACAACACCTTGTCCAACCTTGAAGCAGATGGGCTACAGCAGCAGAAGACCACACCAGGTGCCACTCCTGTCAGCTAGCAACAGGAAACTGAGGCTACAATTCACACGGGTTTTCTCACCAAAACTGGACAATAGAAGATTGGAAAAACCACATTCAGATGGAAGCATGGATCCATCCTGCCTTGTATCAACGCTTCAGGCTGCTGCTGCTGGTGGTGTGTAACAACTGACCAATGTTACCAGTTGTATTTATCTTCATGATCAGAGAATGAATAAATGATAGGTTATAATCATAAATTGAAATTGAAAATAATTTGAAAACACACATTTGGTATGTAGTGAATTAAATGAAACACACTATTTTTTAAAAAAAAGTTTTATTAAGTTAATTGTTTTCGTGTATTTGTTCCATTTCTGTGTTGCAGTTTGCCGAGCACATGGCTCACAGGGAGGACGCCAGGCTGTTCCACCTCGATGTTGAATATACGTAGAATATAGAATGTTTACTGACTCACTGAAGCAGTAAACTGTGTAGTTTGAAGGATAAAGTGAGACTCAGTATGAGCAAAAGTTTTTTGTGTTAATTGTCTTTGTGAGCATAAACTTACCTCTGCCTGTCTTCTTCCTCTTTCCTCACCGTGTTCGGGCAAAAGAGGTCCCACTGTGTTCGAGCACCTTTAATTAGTTCCAGGAGGGAGAAACCAAGTAGGAGGCAGGTAGAGGGGAGTTTTAGTTTTGTGTACATGTGTAAATATTGATGAAAATTATTTAGGGTTATTTAAGTAATGGGTTTTGGTTTGTATACATTTATTGCTGATGTATTTATGGTTTGGTAATGGTCTTATGTAAATATTTATTGTATATTTATTCAGGTGACTTTCATTGTTATTTTTGGTACATGCCAGGAAAGGTATAAAAGCCATTCAGACTGTGTCTGGTCCTCATTGGACGCTTCCACAGCCTACCTGAGTATTGTTGCTGAGCGTGTCCATCCCTTTATGACCACAGTGTACCCATCTTCTGATGGCTACTTCCAGCAGGATAACGCACCATGTCACAAAGCTCACATCATCTCAAACATGACAATGAGTTCACTGTACTCCAATGGCCTCCACAGTCACCAGATCTCAGTCCAATAGAGCACCTTTGGGATGTGCTGGAACGGGAGATTCTCATCATGGATGTGCAGCCGACAAATCTGCAGCAACTGTGTGATGTCATCATGTCAATATGGACCAACATCTCTGAGGAATGTTTCCAGCACCTTGTTGAATCTATGACACCAAGAATTTAAAAGGGGGTCCAGCCTGGTACTAGCAAGGTGTACCTAATAAAGTGGCTATATGAAGATCCTGGAGCAGATACACTTCACAATATACTCTTAAATCATTGTCATGCCTGATATTATTATCAGCAGGTTTCACCAAAAATGAAACTGAGAAGTTAACCGTTGAGATCTGGACGCAGATGCGACATCATTTTAGATGGTTGTCCTTCTCTTTAACATCCCAGAGATAAGACATTCATACGTTGACAGAAAACAGGCATTAAATCTTTTATTGATCTGCACTCAGATGGTGTGTTTTCCTCATTTGAACTACTTCGCAGTAAATTTAATCTCCAGAAACTGTCTGTTTCCTTCGTAATCTGTCAGACTTGGTACATACAATTCTGCCCCAGATTCCTGCCCTACCTTCATGCAACCCATGTGAAGCACGGTAAAGTTATTACAGAGGAATTATGACAGTCAATCTTAAAAAGAGTCCATGCCTCTTTAATCTGGGCCAGGCATGGCATAATGAAATGTAATATTCCGCATCACACCCACTGGAAAATACAGAAAATGTCTAAATACTTCCCAGACGTTAGCTTGTCATGAAATCATTACAACATATCTCCCACTACTCATGCCCCAATGTTCTGGTCCTGTGCTGTGCCTCAAGATTTTTGGTCTCTCATCTCAGAATCTCTGAACAAAACCAGTGACCCTTAACCTCTGCATAACCCTGCATGATATGTAAGACTGAACCAACTGTATTGCTTTTCCCACCTTATTTGCACGAAGCCTTAAAATGGAAAGATGCACACCCACCTTCCTTTACTCACTGGATCAAAGACATACTGTACTATCTCAATAAGAAGAAATAAAATACTCATTAAGGGGCTCCACTGAGATCTTTGATTAAGTATGGGATCCCTTTCTAAACCACATTAAATAAAAAATCTGATTACTCACTGTTCTGTTAAAAGGGAAAAGACAGGATTAGCTTGCTTCATACAGCTCTCTGCCTTGTGATTTTATTTTTAATTTCTACAAATACATATCAGATAGACAACTTTTTTTAATCTTGCATTTATTCTGTATTATCATGGATTTTCTTTTTATAAAAAAATTATTATTGTGTGCAGCCACACCTGGACAAATATGAGCTTCATGGAAGAGTCATCAGAAGAAAACCTTTCCTGTGTCCTCACCACAACATTCAGCCTCACAAGTTTGCAAAGGAACATCTGAACAAGCCTGATGCTTTTTGGAAACAAGTCCTGTGGACTGATGAAGGTAAAACAGAACTTTCTGGACACAATGAGCAAAGGTATGTTTGGAGAACAAACTGTTAAACACGGGGGTGGATGGATGATGCTTTGGGCTTGTGTTGCAGCCAGTGGCACGGGGAACATTTCACAGGTAGAGGGAAGAATGGATTCAGTTAAATTCCAGACATCACAGCATCTGTAAAAAAGCTGCAGATGAAGAGAGGATGGCTTCTACAACAGGACAATGATCCTAAACACACCTCCAGATCCACAATGGACGACCTCAAGAGGAGCCAGCTGAAGGTTTGGCCACGCCCCTCACAGTCCCCCGACCTAAACATCATTAAGCATCTGTGGATAGAGCTCAAAGAGCAGAGCATGAAGACGGCCCAAGAATCTCACAGAGCTAGAAGCCTTTTGCAGGAAGAACGGGTGAAAATCCTCCAAACAAGAACTGAAAGACTCTGAGCTGGATACAGAAAGTGTTTGGAAGCTGTGGTACCTGCCAAAGGGGGCGCTACTGAGCACTGACCATGCAGGGTGCCCAAAGTTTTGCTTCAGGTCCTTTTCCTTTTTTGGTATTTTTTAAACTGGAAAAGACTGAAATCAAAAAGTAATCTTGCTGAAAATATTAAATAAATATTTCATGCTTAACTTCATGCCTTTTGGAGATCAGTTCATCTTCTACTAACTTAACTAGTAAACGTAATTTTGACCAGGGGGGCCCAAACTTTGGCATGCCACTGTATGTGGGCACTAACCGATTTTAATTTTTGTTTTGTTAACATTGTAAAGGAAATAAAATGCACATTTTGTACATGCACATGGCTCCCTAAACTATTCGTACAACCAACTTTCCATGCAAGAAAGTTACATGTCAGTTTTACCTCCAACAGCGACTTTGCTTGATGCTGGTAAAGAGTAAAAATCCACTGTGTGCGCTCGGAGTGTACAGGACAGGATGACCTGCCAAAAACTGCACTTATGCATGTGTTAGGTTCATGAATGTTGGATCAAATCAGGGCAGCCTTCACAAGAGTATAACTTGCATAGACTGCAGCAAATCAGAATTAGAATCAGAATCGTCTTCAGGTAAAGTTCAAATTACAGCGAATCAAGAATACTGCAGTGCTCCCAACCTTTAGGATGCAGATAAATCTGATCAGACTTCAGTATTTAACGGCACCATATGAGGTTAAATAAAATCATCAAACACCTCTCTCTAAAGAGCACACAATGATAGAATCCCACTGCAATCAGAGTCAAATCCTGTGCATGGAAACCTTAAAGTTTAGAGCTCTGCAGAATCATTGTTATGTTTCTGTTTGTCCATCTGAACCTTCGCCAAGGACTCCTGTAACCAAACAGTGAAGGTTCGAGGGCCAAGAGTTATTTTCTGGAGTTCCCCAAGAAGTCCGGCAACAATCACTTTACAAACATGTTCCAGACTCCACAGATGCTTCATTCATTTTTTTCCTAGTCTGTAGTCCGAGCTGCCCGTTACATCATCTCTCCCAGCGGCCGCAGCACTCTTGGCCGGCTGAGCAGCTTTGGTCAGCAGACTGTCACAAGACACTGCCTCAGGGACTTGGAGTACTATCAGTGTTCAATCTTGGGTATCAGTGAACAACAGATACATGATAGCAACTACAGCCCTCATAAACTCAGAGTAGTTGTTAGATGCTAAATGCTAATTAGCGTTCACATTACCAGACAGTACAGGTGTTTCACCCTTGTACTTCAGAATAAGGACAGAGGACATAAGGTCATCAGAGCTCTGATGAACAGTATCTAGTGTCACCTCCTCACTAAAGAAACACAGTAAGAGGAAATGTGGTCAGAGGCTACCTGAGAAATAGGGACACTTGCTAGCTACAGATAGCAGCCTATACCTAAGGCCTCATTAGCATCTGCTCAGCAGTCAGTAATCATGTAGTACTGTTCCGTTTAGGAAAATGAAACCATGTTAAAACATGACAGCATGTGCTGGTAATGATCGCTGATAGAAGAGTTGAAAGTTTAAGTTTAACAGTTCATAGTTTGACCACAAAGAAACAAAAAAATCAAGCTCCACTTACTGGCTTTTTCAACTCTATTCACAGATGAAGCCCATGTGGCTGAAAGCTCTAGAAAAAGACAGTAAATGGACCTTGACCCAAGAAGCCTTGACACAATCAGAAATAAGAGAAAATCTATTTAAGTTGCTAGGCTAATTTATACAATGTAAAATGCCCTAGACTTGTGCTAATAACGTTAGCATGTTGTATTTGTGGGGAAAATGTGTCCAGATAAAGACAAGTGTTTGTCTGTGAATGCTGTGAGTTATAGTGAAGCTGATTTGTGTTCTTGTGTTTGAAACTGTCTCTATTAAGCCATGTTTAATGTGTGTTTACTGTGTGTTTAATGTGTGTTTTGAATCAACTAAACTTTACAGCACTTCACAGAAACCCCACCGCCAACTAGTGTTTTGGAGGTGTAACTGCAGAGTGACACAGACACACCACCACACAAGAATAATTCCTCACAACGGTGTAGGCGTGTATAGACTACAGTGTAGGCTCTGCATAGAGCTGACACACAAGTATAAATCCACCTTTGTTGTGTAAGCCCGACTAAAACCATGAAAAATTGTTTCAAGATTCAATAAAATATTTGTTTAACCACAAATAACCTGTCTGTTTTAATTCCTTTGAGGGTCATTCTGACTGATAGTAATTATAATTATATAAAGTCTGTTATATTGTGATACCATGAAACCGCAATATTTTCTGAGATGATTATTGTCCCGTGAAAATCTCATACCCAACATGGCAAAACCCTAAAATGTGTTTCGTAAAACCTGCCTTCCTGGTTTGACAGTTTAACTGCAGCTCACAAAGTGACTGACACGACTGGCTGCTGCGTCTGAGACTCCTCTATGCAGTCTGATTGTTGTTGTTCACAAGCTATAATGCGATACTACATATTTGGCGGCCCAGTTGGCTGCGAGAACAAACCATGCTTATAAAATAAAATAAAACAGAGTAAAAACCACACTTGTGCAATCCACAGAGCATACTCTGACTGCTGACAGCTCATGTACAGTAGAAGTGATCGGCTCTGTTGTGGGGCACAACAGATGGAAAATAGTGGGCCAGTCCAACATCAGCCTCTTAACTTTCTTCACAAAAAGCACAAGTATGGGAGTTTTTCTTTTATTGGCAACGATCTTTATTATCTCTTCCAGTTTTGGATGTGAAAAGAGGCATTAATTTTACTTTAATTAAATATCTTTTTAATAAAGTAAAGCAAAAAAGTATTTACAAATTTTCAATTAAATTGTAATCAATGACTTGGGTTGGATAATTACAAGCACCTTCTGCCGGCTGAGGAGAGAAAAATATAAATACAGGGAAAAGACTGCCATTTTGTTTCAGAGGAAGGGAAATTACATGGCATTACGTTAGCATGTCTTCTTTGAAAAAAAGAAAGGAAAAAAAAAAACAACAGAAAACAAACCATTTATATATTTACAGAACTCTCCTGAAATGCATTTCCACTCATGGAAGCAGAAAAGGCCTTAGGATTCGTACTGTTAAACTTTTTTTGAGTCCTTTTTCATTAAAGTGGATTTTTGTCTGTATACTTTTTTCAAGTTTCGATAACGTTATTTTATCTTTTTAAAATCCGATGACAGGTTTCGTAGGAGGGTGCAGACGTGAGCCCTCACACTGCTCTCCCCTCTCAGTTCACCGTTTGTTTTTTGAAGCGCAGGAAACAAGTAAAACAGACACATGGGAGGGTATATGGGGGATTAGGGTGGGGTCGAGGGGCGTCAGGGAAGCGTCATCGCCCCCCAGCAGCAAAATGGTCAATGTTCATCGCCCCCTCTCCTCAGTGACACCATCCTCATAAAGTCTGCGTGAAATCCTCGGGAGTCCACAACCGTTACTTTAACTCCTGCCTCAAGTGTCCGTTAGACAGCTCTCTCCGCTCTTCTTTGTAGTTTTCTATTTTATTATAAAACACACACTCCAACCATCCAACACTGGAAAAAAAAGAGAAACAAAGCGCTAGCCGTCTACATAAGCGCCTCATGTAGATCAAACACTGTACATGTGACATGACAATGTTGCTGTGTCGTGTTCACATGACAAAGGATGAAGTCTTCAAAAATATAAATGTGAACAGGCTTTTAAAGTTTCTTTTTTTATATCTGTCATTAAGCAAAGTGTCTTGAATAGTGTTGCCGTGGCGAGGAAAAGCCATCTGAAAACAGGAGATAAACCTCAAAAAAAAAAAAAAAAAAAATACTGAAGGAAACAGCATCATCTCCCACGGCTTGTAACGCTTCTCAGCATTCTCTTTATCCATATCTATTCTCTCTATTTATTCCTGTATTTTCATTTTTTTCATTCAAAAAAGACATTCAGTTGCGCAAGGAAAAAAAAAAAGAAACCCAAAACAAAGAAAAAAAAAATAACATGATCGAACGTTCGATCCATAATACAATCTCTCCCAGTTGAAGAATTTTTTTCTTGCTTTTTTTCTGTTTATGCAGAAGGATTTTGCAGATTCAGGGTCGTCTGAATCATCCACAGCACGTCCGCTCCCCCCCCCCCAAGGATCCTCTTTGAACTCCCACCAGTTCTCCCAGCGGTCCGAGGGGCCCCTAGCTGTTGTCCGACTCGTCCTCGGCCTCGCGGAGCCAAGTGAAGAAGGCGGTGACAGACTTGAGGGCCACGCCCTTGCCCTGCTGCTCAGCGGGGTCTTTGCTGGACTCCCACTTGTAGAAGGCCTCCTCTTTGATCACGTCCTCGTCGTAAAGGGTGTCAAAGAACATCCGCAGGAGATCTGATGGAGGGAGGAGAGGTGAACAATGATCACAAGACGTTTCATGACAATTTCAACAGAAATTTTTAAACCAGTTTCACATCAGAGAGCTAAACTAATGCTCACAAACTAAACTTTAGAGTCTCTGACAATGGTAACAAACATAACACGAGCATGACAGCAGCTACTCACTGGCAGGTTGCTCCATCTGCACCATCAGGGCCTGCAGGGCATACAGAGCCTGCAGCTCCTTCTGTTCGTCCTTCAGGTATTTCTGCAGCACCTTGGCCCTCTGCTTGATCTGCTCGCCGTCCACCTTGTAGGGGTTCTCACCTGCAGGCAGCCATTTTAGAAAAGCTTCATTTAACAGGACTCGACAGGCAAACTTTATGATTTAGGACTGACCTGATATTCTGCTAACGTTACACCAGACTGTCTCCATTAACTCACTGACATATTTCCATTCATACATTTGAGCTGACACCAACAACGTCTCCATAGTGATTTCTGACATCATCCTTATCTGAGGCTTTAATGAGGGGTGTAAAGAGAACGTGCAGACTCACAGATGACAGCTGACTGGCAGATGCAGGTCATCAGAGCTCTGACGAACATGTTGGAGGAGCTCTGCTGCTCGTCGAGGTTGGCCTGCACAGAGACAACTTCATTTTTACACATGCAGAAAACAGCATCATTTTAGCAAACAAAAAGAGTCATGTAATAACATCATGTTGGAGCGTGTGACCTGTAAACATCCGCACTTTGAGTTCATCATGTCAAGGTTATTGTCGCTGACTAAAACTAAACTAAAAGCTAAAACAAGTCGTGAAACAATATCGTGTAACAACAAAACGGACTAAAATAAGAAAAAAAATACAAGAAAGGTCTCCAAGTGTTGTTATGCACTGTAAAGCGGGATTTATATTCGTGCGTAGCCTACACATGTTGCCTACACCATTGCGGTGATTTATACTTGTGCGGTGGTGTCTGTCACAGTTACACCTCCAACACACTAGTCGGAGGTGGGGTTTCTGTGAAGTGCTGTAAAGTTTAGTTGATTAAAAACACACATTAAACACACATTAAACACACATTAAACATGGCTTAATAGAGACAATTTCAAACACAAGTACACAAATCAGCTTCACTATAACTCGCAGCATTCACAGACAAACACTTGTCTTTATCTGGACACATTTTCCCCACAAATACAACATGCTAACGTTATTAGCACAAGCCTATGGCATTTTACATTGTATAAATTAGCCTATCAGCTAGCAGACTTTTCCTCTACTCATATGTTACAATTACTGCCCCACGGTTGCATGCCTCCACGCACCTGTCACGCGCCTCCATGCACTCTAATAGTTAACATCCATGTCTGTTAAAACATGGATGCTTCACACACAGAAGATCTACACAATCAGCACAGTTTCAAGATTAGAGTCACCAATTCAGTATCTGACCAAATTTCTCCTGTTTTGTTCCTGAGATATGACGTTGAGTAATGGACAGTAAAATGTTCATGCAGAACATTCGGATGTCAGATTCAAATTTTAAGGTCATGTGCTTGACAAAGACGAGATCCAAGGCCTCATTTCAAGCCCGTAAAAAGGAGTAAATATTGTGAATGGAACCAAATGGAAACAAGGATGGGAGTAAAACAATAATTTACACACAGGCAGGAATACAAACCTCAATCCAGTCAAAGATCCTCTGGTTGTCGGCCTTTTCATGGATCAGTCTGTCCAGCTGTTTGGTCAGCTCTGCAGAGCTCAGCTCCTTCTTTTTGCTCTCCTCTGACTCGTCGCCCAGTGTGAACTCCACATTCTAGTTAACACCACGGAGACAGAGACAGGAGTTAATGCTCATCTATTCAACATACTCCTCATGTTACATCAACTCACTCATATACAGACCAGCAGGTTTTCAGAACATTGCAGAGCCTGTTTCAGCTTGTCTTGTCGCAAATCTTTGGTCTGAACTGGACTTTAAGGTTTTGAGACTATAACAGATGTTTAAAAACTGTTTAATGTCGAAGCAAATGTCCTCAGTTTATGATGAAACTGTTGAACGACCTCTCACCTTTTCTGTCACAAACTTGTTGACGTCTACATCCTCTGGGAGGAAGTCTTTCCACCGGAGGCCAGCCTCCCTCCACATTGTGCCCGCCTTTTTATGGCTCTAATGAGAGAGAAGCAGATTGGTTGTAGACATAATTAACTGATCGCTCTGGCTGACATTCATCATGGCTGTATGAAATGATTCAAATTTACATATTTGCTCAGTGTGATCGGCGTAACATATTAGCAACTGGAGCTGAGTTAAAAAATGTGTCCGTTTTTAAAGATGTTCACATATATTTAGCTGTCAGAAGAATTAAAGCTGTTAGATGTGATGTCATATAGATAAAGGATTATACTTGATGGTGCTCACCATTTCTTTGCAGAGTAAAGTGAGGATCTGGACCAGCAGCACTCCAGCTTTTTCCAGAGGAATTAAAGGCTTTGAAATCTCCCTGGAGGCAGAAAAGGTCGACACAGGTTACACATCAAACTAACTTAATTAAAAACAGCCCAAAAAGTGGTCTTCATTTTCCCTCCCTAACATGCTGAGGGGCAGAGTGAGGCCTCGCACTAACCTGAAAAGTTCTCCCATAGGGATGCCTCCCTCATGGAGCATGGGAGTGATCAGCTCTGCCAGGTACAGCCAGATGTGGGGGATGTCTATCGCCATGTCTTCAGCCACCTCCAGGATTTCCTGAAGCCTGAGGAAACGCACACATACAGCACACATTTTTAAGTTTATTCAAGGTTTAAAGGAGGAGGAACAAGTTTATAATTACTCAACAGATGGGGAAATATGGCACCACACGAACACAAACATACGGAAACTGTCTTTTTTGGCTAAGCATAGTGGTTTTAAGATTCCTTCATTTCAGCAACTGCTTAAAAAATTTGACTTTTCAGAGATTAATTCACGAGCTAAAGCCAGAATCTCCCCCATGGGCTTCAGTTTATTCTAAATCCTGCTGTTACAAACTTTTTTCAGTCAGCACTTGAAGCTCTGCTGTAACATATGTCAGACAGGTTTGGTCCAACGACACTGGTTCTCGGATTTATATATTTACATGTACTAATTTATGGTGATTCATACATTGTTGTTTTTTTCACACAACATTACATCTCCTACTGAACCGCCTCTCTGGGGCTCAATACTGACCCATTAAAGTACTGCTGTGTGGGGAGGATGTTGTTCTTAATGAGCTGCTGCAGAAGCAGGCCCATGTGCTCCCTGGCGATGGTGCTGCGCTCCAGCGTTGACTCCAGTCCGTTTCGTACGAACACGTACAGTAGCTGAGTGCTGCTCAACTCCTGCACACACTGGAGAGCCTCCTGTTGGGACAGAGAAGGACACACAGAAGGTGGTGAGCACTGTGTGACTCTGGTGGCTGGTAATGGGTGCTGGATCTAAGGTGTGCCAAAACAAGACTCATTTTTAGGGGATCAGCGGATCATTTTTAAATTTTACAAAGGGGAACAAGAACAAACAGATTTTTACTCCTGTATAAGGTAAGTATGGGGTCCTTTTCATTTCCATATGCGTATCAGTGCTTTACCTTCATGTCATTTATATGGAGGTACTCCTCGATGATGGCTGTGGACTTCTTGTTCAGCTCTTCCTCGGTCAAGGCAGGCTTGGTGGGGGTCTGAGGAGGTGGAGGGGTGGCAGCTGCCTCCCGTTTCACTGTTAACACACAAAACCAAAAAATTTAATTATATTTAATTCCTCTAACTTTTGCCAAAAAAAGTGGTAGTACACAGCTTTCCTGTTGTAGAACTTCTCTTCACAGATGGCTTGTAAAATGGGCGAGAGAATTTAATTCTTAGCAGAGTGGAAAACAACAAACTCTCGGATTTAAACACACAGTTTAAATCTACACCACCACTATGTCAAGCCGCCTACCATTCTCTTTGCTCCTGGCTCTCTCTCTGCTGCCTCTGTCGTCCGTCATGCTCGCTACTCGGCGTACAGGATCAGCCGACCCACGCTGCTCTCTCTCCCGGCTCCGCTCTTCGTTCTCCCGGCTGAAGCTGCGCTTGGTGACCTGCAGCCGATTTCGGTCACGGTCGTCCCGCCGGTCGTCCCGTCTGTCAAATCGGTCGCTGCCACGATCAGAGCGGTCGAAGCGATCGCTGCGGTCTCGACTTGAGCTGTTTCTGAAGAACGGAGGGAGAGGAGAGTCAGGGAAAGACAAGAAAACTCTGCAAGGTCCCACTGTGCATACTTGTGGGAGATTATATCTGAATACTCTGAGCAGGCTTTGAGAGTTGTGTCCTGTTCCTCACCTCTGAGGAACTCGTCTGTCTGAGTCCAGGGACGAGCCTGAAGAGGACGACGGCTGCTGTAAGGCTGAGAATCTGTTCAGTGTGCTGGTGGCTGGACGGCCGCCTGGCTCTGCACCTGGCAAAGAGAGTACACAACATGCTGAGTTTCGGCTTTGAGGTGCTTAACTAGACATTTATTTAATAAATGATCACATCAGTTTGGGAAACCTACCAGTATCTGCAGGTTTGGCACTGGTGCCACCGCTGCTGCCCTTACCCCAGCTCCCCCATGTGCCTTTACCTCCTGGGGCGAGCAACTGATTGTTGAAGTCAAGAACAGGAGTCTGAAAGGAGAAACTGATGGTTAAAAACACGCTACCTGCTAAAAAATAAGAGTGAACATCAGATGAAAAGCAGCGTCTCTCCTACCTTAGTGATTTTGCTAAGGCGAGAGGTGTCAATAGGTCGGTTCTTGGAGATGGGCACTGTATTCCAGCCCTCATCCTGGGGAGGAGCTCCACGGCCTGGGGTGTGAGGGCCCCCACGACCCCCGGGACCTCCTCCACCCATCCTGCCTCCAGGGCCGCCACTGGGCTCCTTCTTGGAGATGAGGGCTTGCTGCACCTTCATTTGCTCCCTGTGCTCCTCCAGCTCAGCGTCTTTGTGGATCTGGTCGATGGTCTTGGGGCCCTGGTCGCCTCGCCGGGGCACCCAGTTGTTCTGGGACAGGGTGGAGGGAGAGATTGTGAGCACAGAGTGAGTGACGACACTGACGGTTCCATTTAAGACATGATTTACATTCTCTTTAGGTTTTAAGAAAATGTCAATCCAAAGATTTAAAAGTGGGGAAAATATTGTAATTTTTCTGTCATTTCACAAATTCTTACTAAACAACTTAAATGTTTAAAAAACAAGTACCAGGTTCAATAGACCAATAACAATGACCAAACTGTACTCAAGCATTTTTAGACAAAACCAAACAACGGCAGCATCGTTCCACTCCAGTGTGTGATTTTAAACAGCATGCTGGCATCGGGGAATCAAAAGAGGCATGACAAGCGTGACGTGTGACACAACAGTATCAGTCTCTAGTGTGACATAGAACATACACATCGAGGGCACTTTACAAACAATCATTTAATGTCCCCATTATACAGCAGCTGATCTCGTCCTCTGCTCTGTGGATATGGAGGTCCTGGAGCTGATTGTTATCCCAATTTGCAGACATTTGCGGCTGCTGCTGTTCTTCTTTGAGTTAGCCACTAACTGCTACTACCTGCTTTTTAAATCTCCTGTGGTGGGTCACACACATAATGTGTCATCAAAACATCACACCTGTCCTGCCCATGGTCACGCTCTGCCAGCTGTCCTGTTTGTACAGGCACCATTGTGGCACTGTTACCAACTCCTGTGGCAGATCGAAGGCGAGATAACTCTGTCCCTCTATTTCACTGTTGTACCTTACATACAGAACGGAGAGGTGGCATAATGGTGCAATATTCCTGCTTTGAACAGGCAGTGTAAGGGTGGCTATAGATCAGCATTAAATATTGTTAAAGCTCCTTTAAAGCTTCTCTTCAGCTTTTCCCTAGAAAGACAGGAAAGAACACAGTGTGTGTGTTTCACAGTTAAATTGGGCCATCGTGCTGACTTGGAGCAGCTGATTCTGGCTCGTAAAAACACTGAAGACAGCAGCTTTTCTAACACTGCGTGGGTGGGACTGGGAGCCTAACTACAGGACTGCAGCATTCTTTCAGAAAAACAGCACACACAACTGCACTAGAAAGAAGTGGCTCTATAACACAACTAAGAAAATGAGCTGGAAATTACCATGAGACACAAATGACTGAAAATACCAGATATTATTTTTAATTGACTATATAAAGACATGTTAATTGAGACAAAAGTAGAGCTGAATGAACATGCTACCAGAGGAGATGGTGGAGTTTGTTTTGGACAGTTTGTTGTCTCAGTCTATGACTCCATGTTCAGGGGCTGCTCTGCACCACAGAGCTGAGGAAGAAAGTTCTTTCTTCATTCATACATGAGATGAAGACAGGTCACAGGCTAAAGGACCAGTGTGGGGCTGTGTTTGTGTTTAGCACCAGGCTCAGTACACTTTGTTGTTCGAATTTCTCCACGCTCTGTATGTGAAATAGCATATGTGCCCTGCATGTGTTTGTGTTTTGTCTTGTATAAATGCTCTACCCGTCGAAGGTCCAGCACATCCTGCAGCATGAAGCGGATACGGGAGGAGGTCTTCCTCTCCTTTATTATTTTCTCCATCTGATTGAAGTACTGGTCCATGCGAGGCTGAGGATGACCACAACAGTTTGGTGAGTTTATCTCCTTAACTACAGGTGCAACATCAAAATTAAAACATGATATAATAACACATTTATCAGCATGTACAAACTATCTGTAAATGTGAGTGTGTGTGTTGTACCTTTGCCTTCTCGAAGTCTAGGTCCTTGCCGATGGTGGACAACAGTCTACACAGGCACTCCAGGGACTCTTCATCGTGGTTTTTGAGCAGCTTTACAATGCAGTCATGCATGATGACCTCTGTGAGCATTTTAAGCTTGAACAGCTCGCCAATGAATTTGATGTTGCCCAGTGAGCGCCTCCTGGCCTTGTCTTTGGCCTCTTGTAGCTCATCGATGAGCCGCTGCTTCTCCTCCGCCTGCCACAGAGACGTCACAAAGAAAAGGGGGATGACAAAAAAATGAAATTAGCTGTATGAAAAATCTTATGGTCACCTTCAAACACTTCCCACCACACCCAAGTTTAACTACAGATGATTTATTTTGTGCATGAACAAAGACCCCAACCCATATTCATGAAGCAGTACTGTACCACTGAGGCAGCCTCCAGCTCCTTCTGCTTCTTCTCAAAGATCTCGTCGTCATCTTTATCCTTCTCAAACTCCTTCTGGCATCGATTTAGTAGCAGCTTGCGGAAATTCACAGTGGCTCCCGGCTTATCTGTGGTTTGGACTTTAAGCTGAACGGAGCAGAGAAAACACACATTAAAAAAAGAGCAGGAAAAGACAAGTGTGTAGAGTTATGTAGTCTGAGTCACTCCTCAGCTCCTTAATCCCATCACTTAGATCAGAGGCACAGACATGTGGCACAAGCTTGAGATCATCCCTGAACACCAACAAGGAATGTTGCATTAATTCTGCTTTTTTGCCTGTTAACATTTGTCAAGTTACAGTTTTCAAGTTTATTTTTGACATTAAAGTATTCTGAATTTATAAATAAATCACTGAAATGCTTCCATTTTTTTAAGTGGTTATTCATTTAACCGTTTCCTCCCCATTTCTTAGCTCAAGTGCCTGCAACAAAAACCCATCTCTGACATTAGCTCTGGGTGAGGAGACTGATAAATGAACCCAAGGCAGTGGGATGATGCAATGCTCCAGTGGTGATAATCAATCAGCCTAATGGTGATATAACAGGGAGTTACTGATCAGTTCAATCAGCAAGTAATTGTTGTTACTATGTGGTTCTATTATGCTTGGTGACAAACACAGATGAAAAATACAGATGTGGTGAAACAAACAGCTGAGAAACTAAATATCAAACATCATTTTCTCCTCATCTTTGTAACTGAATAAGACGACAGATAAAAAAGACTATTTACTCGCCCAATATAAGACAAATTATTTTTCTGGAAACTACATTTGAAAAGGTGGGAGTTGTGTTATAATTGATTGCAATACATTTAGATATTTCTAACAACAGAAGTTGTCTTTGTACGGAGCAGGTACTGGTGTTACAGACTGGGCCTGTTACATGAAGAGAGTGTCGAGGTTTGCTGATTAAACATTGCTTGGCTGTGAGATTCTTCAGGTCTGTTTAAGAGTGTGTTCTTTATTCTTCATTCAAGTTCCCTTTAGCTGCCATTAAAGTAGTAGCTATTCTTCCTGGGGTTCACTCACAACTAAGCAAACATAAAGCAAGATCATAAAGCAAGTATCTCAGGGTCTTGTTCACGAGTGATCATAAAGCAAGTATCTCAGGGTCTTGTTCACGAGTGAGGGTAGAAGGGAGCGTGAGATGGATCGGTGGTTTGGTGCAGTGTCTGCAGTGATGCGGGCGCTGTGCCGGACTGTCGTTGTGAAAAGGGAGCTGAGCCAAAAGGCAAAGCTTTCAATTTACTGGTCATGAGCTCTGGGTAGTGGCCAAAAGAATGAGATCTTGGATACACGCGGCCAAAATGAGTTTCCTCTGTGGGGTGGCTGGGCTCAGCCTTAGAGATAGGGTGAGGAGCTCAGACATTTGGAGGGAGCTCGGAGTAGAGCTGCTGCTGCTTTGAGGTGGTTCAGGCATCTGATCAGGATCCTCCTGATAGAGGTGTTCTGGGCACGTCCCACAGGTAAGAGGCCCCGGGGCAGACCCAGAACACACTGGTGGGATTATATATCCCATCTGGCCTGAGAACACCTCAGGGTCCCCCAGGAGGAGCTGGAAAGTGTTGCTGGGGAGAGGGACGTCTGGTCTGGGGTGCTTTGCTCAGCCTGCTGTCCCCGTAACACGGCTTCGGATAAGTGATTGAAAATGGACAGATGGATGGGTGGAGTCCTAAAGTCGTATCTCACTTGAACTACGCTACATTGCCCCCATGATTTCCAGTGGTACTGCTCAGTTTAATCCGAATTTGTAAACTTTTAGACAATGTGCACAAACTTGGACGAAATGAACATAAAGCACAGACAGATGGCTCTGTCTGTCTCCGTATCTAATGTTGAGCCCTTAGTCAACCATGATAGTGTTTAGTGAGCCAACTTTACACTGCAGGAGCTTCTGGAGGCTTGTGCTGTGCTGCCCTATTTCCTGCTGTCTTAACTATAGAAACAAATCATCTGTCAGCTAGCTCAGTATTACTGCTGTCACAGGAGGTGTTGATGAAATGCTCAAACAGAGAATCTGAAAAATGCTAACTGACAGAAAGTCATTCTGTTTGCTTTCAAAAGCTTGATAGGAGAATACAGGTGTGTGAAGAAGCTACAGTATAATGTGGGATTTAACAGAAGCATTTCATGCTTTACTTTGACAAGAGAAAAGCCTTCAAGAATAAGGACTATTTTCTTCACTGACTAATGGTATCTCAGGGGACTTTTCCAGCAGGACAACTGAAGTGTTCAGTATTTTGTCTTTAACACAAAAAAACAAAAACAAAAAAAACAAGACAAAAAAAAAAAAGATAAATTATATGTATAAAAAACTGCTTGGCTTGTTTGTATTTAGTTTGGTCAAGAGTTTGGTCAAATGCATTGTCACCACACAATAGTCTGAAGTTCTGAAACATGATGCAGGCTCATGCTTTTTATGAGGAAGGAACTTACTTCATTATGTAACACTTATCATATCAACACACCATTGAGCTCTGTGCACAACTGCAGGAGTGACCACCTAAACATTCAAGCTTATAAAACACATATTTCCATATTGCGTGTGGCCCTACTTACCCCCATAAGGCAGCGGCACATGTTGGCATAGGCCACCGAAAAGTCTGGCTCGGAGATGGCCTTTTCGAAAGTAAGATCAATGACTCCTTTCAATCTCTCCTCAGTGTCAATAGTCAGTTCCGTCACCTGTTTCATTAGCTGTTGAAACTTTTGGGGGGTCAGTTTGTTGAGGATACTGCGAACCCGTTTAAACAGATCCTGGGTCTTAAGGTTCTCTGCATCGTTGTCCTCCTCCTCTGCTCCGCGAGCGCGAGCCTTTTTCGTTGAAGGTTTCCAAGCCTTCTCTGCTTTGTTCAGCTGCACGTCATCGCTGAGTGACATGCTGGTGATGATTTTCCTCGGCTCTTTCCTCTGCATTTGCTGAGAGCGACGTTGACCGCCAACGCCCATGCCCATACCTGGAGGCTGAGAGGAGACAAACATGTCATGTCATCCGTGGGGAATGAACTTCAATTGGCAGCTCTTGGATCAAGCTGAGAAAATGTGAACTTACCGGTCCTCTGCCGCCTCCTCCCATGCCAGGCCTGCCGAGGTTGGCGAAGGAGGGTGTAAAGTCAGGGCCACAGTTCATTCCTGTTAGACGACTGGGGTCCAGTTGACGCAGAGGGGTCTTATTAGCCTGTGAAGACAGAGATGTGAACTAACTTCAACTTTATTCAGATATTCTTTCTGATGTAAAGCTGTCATCTTTATGTCTTTCTATGTTTCCACTCACAGAGACATTAATTACATCCCACTACTGCTTCTGTGGTGATCAAACACCCTGCAACAATAAACTGCACTGACTTAAAGGATGTCTTTTTCTCCCCTGGGACAGACTGTCTACAGCAAGAAGCAGTAAGTGTATTTATACAGCAAGAAAAATGAAAAAAGAAGGACAAGTTTAAATACTTTTAATATAAGAGAAACTATTATAGACTGTATGTCCATGTCTTTACTGTGAGAGGCTGCACCTTGTCCAGGACAACATCACTGATGGCTGGCAGACCCTCAGGCTTGTTCATACTGGCTGAGATGAACTGGAAGCCCAGAAGAAACTCTCTGTCGTATTGTTTCTTCTCCTCTGTGTTGATCGGCTTCCATTGTTCTGAAAGAGAAACCGAAACAGAGAATGACCAGAACGTTCCTGTAATGAACATTTTCAAGTAATATCTCACTCAGTATCATCTCAGAATGAAACTGGGAAGAGAATGCCCTTGGCGAAATGCTCCCTGCATGGCAGAGCTGTACTGCAGAATAAAGGTGAATAAATGATCTTTGGTTGGTATAACTGTAGGTATTGTCATGCCTCATAATGTCCACAAGGTGGCAGAGAGGATGGCAAATAAATGAATTTATAAATTAAAAAAATAAGTACAGCAGTGTAAGACAAAGTCCATCTTTGGGTACAGTTAGTATTTCATGAGAGGCAAAAGCTGCTGATATTATTTACTCTGCTATGGTTTGATTTGAAGGCAGATGATTCATTTACTACTGATTTTTTTCGTTTATAAAACAGAACAAAGCTGCAAAGGGAAAAGGGTCATGACCTACAATTCACCTACTATTAAAAAAATCTTTTTGTTTATTCTTTTTCTTCTTGTGCTCATTGTTCAAATATTATGCGTTGCCATCACATAACTCTCATTTTCCGCTGAAGCACAATCAGGTAACCGCCACTCTCTCATTTTCACAAAGCAAACATAAACGTAGTCCACTGACACATTGCTAACGCGTGAATGTGACTGAGATAAGATCTTTGTTCACACTGAATTGCTCACTGGAAGGTATCAAGGTTCAGAGACCCACCCTCTTTGTACTGGTACTTCTTGTCAGTGTCAGTCGACTTGGGATCTGGCTGAATGTTCTCAGCATCCAGCTTGTCCTCCTTGTCCTCCCAGGTCAGGTCCGCCTCCTCTGGGGCAGGAGGAGAAGCAGCAGGGGGCTGGGTCTCTGGCGCTGGGGCAGGGGCCGGGGCCGGCTCAGGCTCCGGGGGAGTCACTACTTGCTCCTGGTTCAAAAATGGGACGGGAGTTAGAAGGGTCAGACTGCAGTCTTAAAATTCATATGTTAAATAACACTATCCTGCGGGGCTACATTAAAATTCAGAAACAGTGAATCTGTTTCCTCACTGGACTGTGACTGTCTTTGTATATGTTGGTGGGCACTGAATAACTGTAAGCTCATTAAAACAGGTTGTAAAAGCATGCAACTTAATGAATAAATGAACAGATGCATTACTCGACACACACCTCTTTAAAGGCATCCAGGAGGTCTCCTACAGCCTCCTTTTTGTTCAGATCCTTCATCTTCCTCTTTTTCTTTGGCACAGACACAGCGGCTACAGGAAGGAAGACGAAACACAATCCGCCTCAGATTAACACAAATATATCTGACACAAGTGTCCTGCCTGAGAGGAATCATCCACTGTTAAATATTTTATCACATTGTAACCAACTGACCTTGCATAGTAGTTTCTACAAGGGCGGGGGTAACCGTCTGGGGAGGAGGGGTGTCCTCCCTCTCCTCTGCTGTGGGAGGGGGAGGAGTGGGCACTGTTTCTGGGGCGCTGTCAGGTATGGAAACCGTCTCTGCAGGAGATGGCTTCTCTTCCTTGGTGGTGGACTGGGGCACTGGGGTATCTTCTTTAACATCCAGGGCGACTGGAGGAACTGGGTCCTGTACTTCAGGCTGGGCAGGTGCTGCCTGGACAACTGGATCAGCAGGAATCTCCTGAACAGCGGGTGCAGGAGCAGGTGCAGGAGCAGGTGCAGGTGCAGGAGCAGGTGCAGGAGCAGGAGCAGGTGCAGGTGCAGGCTGATCTACAGGTGCCGGTGTGGCTTGGACAACAGGTGTAGGCGCTGTCTGAGTGATGGCTGTGCAGGTCTGTATGACCTGCTGCTCGCTGATCTCAGGCTCAGCGATGGGGCTGTCGTCACGCTCAGTTGCACAGGCGACGGGCACCTCGGGGTCTTGAGGGGCTGGCAGCGGCAGGCCGTTGGGGAGGCAGAGCTCCTCCGGCTGTGCAATGGGAGACTCCAGGGGAGCATCCAGGTGACTGGGTGGCAAGTGGACCGACAGCCTTTCTGGCTCCACCTCTGCCACACCGTTAGTGGTGGAGGGAGGTGCAAGGGGCGTGTCCAAAGAGGCAGCTGCCTCTTCTGCTTCAGCCTCCTCCTCTTTCACCTCCTCCTCCTCCTTTGCCTCTGTGAATTTCTTGTCTGTTTTGTCTTGTGCAGCAGATGTGGGGACAGGGTCAGGGAGAGGTGCGGGGTAGGCGGGCACCTCAGGCGCTGACGGGAGGGGCGGGGTGGGTTCCCTTGGAGGTGGAGGAGCATCCATCACATCTGCAACAGGAGCACTGGGTGCAGGAGTGGGGCTAGTGTTGAGAGGGACGTCCTCTGCTTCTGATAGTAGAGGGGGTGTGGGGGGCTTAGTGTTCGTGTCAGAGGAGGTAGCCTCTGTGGGGATGTGGTCACCCTTTGCAAGTTCAGGGGTCTTTGACAGAGGAGGGGGCGTAGGTTTCCCTCTGTCATCTGGAGGATCAGAAAAAAATGTCAGTATTTTACTGTTCAGTTTATCTGCTCAGTTAAGTTTTCACAATCCACACTTGTCCTGGCCTTAATAATGACATCAGAGGTATTCAGGAGACACGCCTATTACTAGAAAGATTTACTACAATGAAAACATTTGATAACTCTCACACCCCACGTAGGGATTAAAGATTAACAACTTATCAGTTTTCTGATATGTACGTTCTGTGTATGTGACGCACCCCTCTCCTCCTACTTTCCCAACCACATACTTATTTTAAGCCGTCCACTTCCTGATGAAATGAGCTTTAAAATCATAGTGTAGTAGACTGCCTTTGAACAGCATAAGTTTGGTCAGCCTCAAGTCAGATCGGTAATTTTGCAAGATTTATGACACCAAGCTTTAAAAAGTTTCATTGACTGTTGGTATTGAGGTTTGAGCCTCTTCTGAAGTGTTGCAGCCTGTGAGTATAATAACCAAACCACTAAGCTCTCTTTAGGTGCCACGGCTGATGATGAACTGCCTCTTAACAAGGTGTCTTCATGGCTATCACTGGACTACATCATGAAGAAAAACATTCAAATAACTGCACAATCAGACGACGACAATACATCAGCCAGAATATGTATTAACTTCCATTGTCACATGTTTGACAAAGGCTACAATATATGTTATTATCCAAAAGGAGTGTGCCACATCATATCGTTCATGATATTGTGAATGTATTATTCTTAACATGATATGAAAACTTCATGTCGTGATACTCCCGATATTTCAACTTTTTGACATATTGAGGTCATTCTGTTACCCACGGCAACAACAAGCATGGCTGAGAGCGAAATTATTACCGACTCTGTGGTGGTTCCAAAAAGAGGAGCAGCTTCAGTAGCGTGGAATAAACTGTGGCGTCCTGAATGTTTTATGAACAGCCCCGGACTTCTCAGACTCTTTCAGTGACTTACCGCTCAGAGGGAACTCATTCAGCGGCTCCTCTGGCAGCAGCACAGCATCTCTCCCTCTCCTCTCTCTTGTCAGTGTCTTCAAGTGATTTTGGTAATGTAAACCTACGTGACGCTCACAGCTCGATAATAAACTCCATATATGTGACTGTGTGATAGTTGTGGTATCATAACAGCCTGTCACAGCACCTGTAGTTTGTGGTAGATTTTATTTTGTTGAACTATTAATATTGTAACAGAATCTGAATCTCAGTCTGAGTTACTGTTGTTCACAAACTGAAGAAATGAGAGATAATTTTTCTTTAGTTTTTACTGAGTATTTGAAGCAAACTGTGAAACTATATCACTTATTTTGTTGCAATTCTATGTTCTTAAATTAATAATAATTAATTTATAATAAAGAATATCTTTATAGCAAACCCTGAAATATCGTGATATTATTTTAGGGCCATGTCGCCCACCCCTACTATCCAGGTTAAACCGATGAGTCCCTGATAATCCACAGGCGGCTATTTGATATCACTGAGTCACAATATTTGTTCCTGCAGGCTGTCATTCGTCACACGCTTACATCCACGTAGTTAAACTATTGCAACATGTAAGCCAACAAAACACTGGCCTGTTTTATAGTTAGGCTTATTCCCCTGTTTATCCATGACTGTAGTAAGTGACCTAATTCATGAAACATGAGGTCATATATAGCAATACCAACCCGTCTCTTAGCTTGCTCTGAGCTTAAAGCTTCATACCTCAGTGAAATGTGCTCTTAACAGGAGACTGATCTTAACAGGAGAATGATCTTTAGAGGAAACCATTAGCTGGGAACATTTAAGTGTCATTTTCATCTAGTGAGTGAAATGCATTAAGAACTCTGCGTCTCGAGTTAAATTTAAAACCCATTAAATGCTAAATGACAGCTTAAAAATGCAATTAGGGACATTATTATTCTGTATTTATCTTGTGCAGCACAAAATAAGCTGCCACCGCAAAAATAAAACCTTAATAAAATAATAACTGCATTAACTATATCAGAAATCTCGATACATATGCTTTGTGTATCAATTAAAAAAGGAAAAACAGCATCTGATAAGAAAGACAAATACTAGCAACTGAAGTAAAACTAAAATCTGAAGTTCTAATTGTAAAACTGTACTAATATCTCTGTGTGACTGTGTTAAAGGTTCGGAGCGTGCAGCACTCACCTGGTCTAACCACTGCTGATGTAGCAGCAGCTGTGACGCTCTCACCGTTGGCCTGGACCACTGCTGTACTTTCTGATCCCGATATGGCTGACTGTAGGGAGACACACACACACCAGAAAGTGAGGTATGACCTCAATGGTGAGGACAACAGTGGCTTTTCCACTTGACTGGGGGAAAAAACTGGTTTAACATCAGGCCCTAGTTGGATAATGAGTCACATGTCACAACTCTACAAGCAAATCACAGATCAGTTGGATTTTATCAGGTTGTAGAGGAACACGTGAACGAGCCCTGGAAACCCGCAGCACTCCCTATAAAGTAGTAACATATGGACAGTGCAGGCAAGTAAATTCTTGTTTAAATTCATTTCAAGTGCTTTAAAAGACTAAGCTGACATTTACAATGTAGAAAGTAAAACAAATGTATGGAGTGACCCGGTAGAGTCGCCCCATATAGGCTGAGTGCTCTGCAGCGGCCAGGGTCGAGTTGGGCGGCCCAACCTGTGGACCTTTGCTGTGTGTCATCCCCTCTCCGTCTCCCAACTTTCCTGTGTATCTTAGCTGTCCTATCAATAAAGGCAAAAATCACCCAAAAAAGAAAGTATAAGAAATATAAGGCTATAGACCAGGGGTGTGAAACATGCGGCCGGGGGCCAGAACCGGCCCGCCAAAGGGTCCAATCCAGCCCTCTAGATGACTTTGCACAACTAATATTGACGCACATATGAAGGATGAGAGTTTTCAGGAGCAGTTTATACAGAGAGCAGATACTTCATGTAAAATACTGCCTCAGAGGCTTTTCCACTCTGACCAGAACACAGCTCTCTGAAATAACAATAAGTACTTTCCATGGTCAGATTTAAAGATGTTGAACATTGTCTATCAATCTGTATCAGACTTCTGTCTTAAAACTAGTGAAACCCTGCTGCTGAGGCACTGACAAAATGTCAGATTGTAAGGCAGGCGATGAATTAACCTGCTTCTTCAGTAGCCTCCACTTTAGTGGAAAATTATGAAAAAAAGTCACACGTAATGAAAGATAGTAGTCAACTGACTTTAAGTGGAAAAACTGAGACGTACTGTTGAAATTGCACCTAATTTTTCTTTCTTCTTTGTTTGGTAAATGGATGAAAGTTTCAGAATTCAAGAAAAATTTGAAGAGGTTGATATCTATAGGTTATTATGCACTGGTTTTACTGGTCTGGCCCACTTGAGATCAAAGTGGACTGTATGTGACCCCTGAACTAAAATGAGTTTGACACCTCTGATGTAGACTATATATTTTTAATACAGACCCCTGAGAAGAGGAGTTGTTGTCAGGTGTATCAGGTGTTATCTTGGTGAACTACACCAGCCCTAATTCACTGAATCTACGAGTGTTACTAAACCTCTGTTACTCCATTTGCACTGATTTCATTACTGATCTGCAGGTTGTCACAACTTTTACAATTTGCCTAAAAATATACTAGACGCCTACAAACAAAATCAAAACTGTAGCAGTGTGCTAGTTCAAGCGCTGTGTTGTCTTTGGTCCAGATCCTGGCGCTGTGACTTACCTGTGGTGGGGTTGGGGTAGAGCCACTGCGGCCCCCTGACATAATCTCCTCTGTAATATCTCGACCTCCTTGGTTAGGGTCTCTTATTCTGATCTGTGGAGGGGAGAGGAGAGATCCACTGTCAGAAGGGAAAGGATTGAGGATCTGATTGTGTATGTGAGGATACCAACCACAAATGAAGGAGAGTAAGGAGAAAGGCAAAGGGTTAAAAAGTTTCAGGGTGAGGACAGCAGCGTGTAAGAGAAGAGCTGCCTTCCCATGATGCAACGCCTACAGTCGTCAGCCCTTTTCTGTGTCTATGACGCGCTAGCCGCCTCTGATTCAATGAAAGCTACATTTCTCACATTGTGAACCCTGAGGCACACAAAATCCAAACACTAACCGCCATGCAAATTCCTCTGCTGCACAAATGAATGTGCTTCCGCTGGTTAGCCACCAGTAACGCCGTTCGACTGAGTGAGAATCAAGTTGACCAACTTTCAGGCAAATAGTCTGAGAAATTCCACTGCTGTTTTAAGTTATTGTGAGAATGTGTGACTCTCATGGAGGCAAAGCACAGACAGGCACAGAACAGAAGGCTTTCCTGTGTACACACACAACACTCAGCAGCAGAGGGGAAAAAAACAGTGAAAATCTGATCACTCGCTCACAAGGAGTGCCCATACATTACAAACACATGCTTTCTATTTAGCTCTCTTTTTTCTCTCACTCACACTCTAAATGCTTAATCTGGGAAGTCAGAGCTGTCATCAAACTGGTATGAGCCACAGCGCTGCTAACAAAGTGACGTACACAGTCCCTGCACAAGGATTAAACTGTAAAAGTTAACAGTGAGCTGCTACAGTGCTCCTGCTCTCTGGCCTACTTTGGACTTTAAGAACAACAACATTTGCTTGTCACCACTGACCTTTCACTGGTTAAACTCCTCTCTCGGAGCATTACAAACCCTAGCGGGCCTCTCTCATCCTGGGGCTGGAGTAGCGGTTCCAGCAGACTCAGGGCTGGACTTTCAACTCCTCAAAGCAGGATAGCGGTTGGACGTAGCCAGTGAAGTTTTACCTCAGCTCAACTCACACGCATCCAGGCTGTGATAGAGTGCTACACGCCGGCAGGACAGGATAGAGCAGGGCTGGGCCTGACTGTCACTAAGCTAGCTAGCAACTTGAATAACTTTCCCCCTTTCATACGCCGAACAGAACAGGGAGGGGAAAAAAAGGATAAAGCGACTGGCCTTGTAAAGCTATGGTATTGGAATGCGCAACCCCTCCCACAGAGACTAACAGACAGTTAAAGGGGCCGGAGAGTGAAGGAGGGGCAGAGTAGGGGGGAATGGGAGGGTTTCCAGGAAAAAAAAAAGAGTTATCGTTATCAAATGAGCTGCAGCTAGCAGAAGTAACTCCCCCTTTTCCTCATGCTCTCTGCCTGCTCTGTCATTCTGCACACTCAAGCACTCAAGTCGCTTCTCGTTTTTTTTTTTCCAGGCTCACCCCTTCTGAGAGCAGAGGAAACTAGCACAGGAGGAGGAGGAGGAGGAGGAGGAGGAGGAGTGGGGTGCCACAGCAGCAGAGGAAGGCTGGTTGGTTAGCCCTTCCGGCTCAGAAGGGGGAGGAGACCGGTGGCCACGTGGAGCTGAGCTATGTGCTGACATGTCCTTCACCCCCCTCCCCTCTGAGTTCTCTTTGACACACAGTGAGTGGGAGAGCAAAAGAGAAGGGGCGCAGAAAAAAGGCAATTTTGAGAGCTACAACTTTTGCATGTAACCAGGTACCAAAAGAAGTCAATGGCAGCAGTTAAAAAGATAAATGAACAAAATAGATGATAAAATACTCATCATACAATCTACAAAGCTCAAACACCCTTCCTTAATCTCTCTATTTGACATGTAACTAGCTTGAGTACCTGTGTTCAGTAAATCAGCCTTACAGTTTGCACTGTCCTGTAAATGGAGGGTCACAGATTGCCCACACTAGAGCCTTGTGTCCTGTTGACGTGTCTTTTACACGACACCAAATCTTTTCCTACTTTCTAAAAAGTGCATCACTCCCAAAAACCAAAAATGCAAAACTTGTGGTGTGTACTTATGCACACACACAAATGCCTTCACGTAGTCTCACGGCTGAAGCACGTACACTCACTGTGCTGCAATTCCTCCAGTCCCTCCCTGTCTGTCATCTTGAGTTTGAGTCTTACATTTTGTGTGGACGTGTGTGTGACAGAGACGGTGATTGTGCACTGGGCCTTTGTAGCCAGTGTTATAACATCAGCCAGGGCTCATGGGAATGAGCCAAAGTCCACCCCAGGTGACCACAGTTGCTGATAAGCAGCCAAGTCCCCCGGTGTGAGGGACCCGACAGCATGAAAGTCTAGCAGCAAAAGAACAGAGTCCCCGCACTGAACACTGACAGCATTTTCCTGGTAACACGGGCAGTGGATTTAGTGACTGACTCATTTCTTTCAGCAGAGAATACATTGGATGTGGCAAGTTTAGCCAGATGAATACAAACAGAAAGGTTACATTCCAGCCACCATGAAGTAAAAAAAAACTTTGATCAGTCAGGCCAAAACTTAACAACAGGCCCATACAAACTGAGGCAAACACTCAGAGCTGGCCAAAACTAGTGTCAAGACAAACTGACACAGTCTATGAATAGGGTAGTGAGGGGAAACTCACACAAACAGAGCCACTAGATGATGATTTAAGTAAAATAAGAGAACTACAAAACTAGGAAATTGGCTGCAAGCGTCAGTTGCATCAACAGTACACCAGCCAGAATATTTTTAATTCTATCTGGTTGGAAGAGTCTGAGGAATCTGGAAACGTCTAAAAATACTTTCTCAAATGTGACCAGCATCACAGAAGTGTCAGATGTAAAAACGATGATTACATGAGAGGCACAAACTGGGGCTACAGTTCACACAGAGCCACCACATACCAGGCGAGGGCCATCTTAGAGAGCAAAGGAAACACTAGACATGCTGTAGAACTGGGGAATATGTCGTACAGCGGCTTACTCTTACAGCACACTAAGTTAAGGTCAAGTTCCCCACTATCTGTTTCAAACAGTAAACTGAACTCTACGTACAGACCCAAGAATTACTCCAGCATCATATAGAGAGATTGCAACACCAGTGACGAGCTGCACTATCTCAAACCCATCAGGTCATTGAGTTACTGATGAAAAAACAATGGTATTTCTTTGTATTACTGCAAGGAAGTTGTTCAATAAACAACTTATGCACTGAAAAGGTCAAACTAAAACAGTAAGTGCCTACAGGGACTCAATGTAAAGTTACAGCATTCAGATATTAATCATTTTGTACCACTCGGTAACACGTCACCTACAAAGAGTTTTTAAAAAGGAAGCTGCAGTATTACACTGTTGTGAAATCAGCTTTAACCAAACAACCCAACTCTGTCTGCTTAACATTTATAACAATGGTTCTGCCACTGAGGTCCCATAATGCATTTCAGCCAGCTCATAATATAAAGTAGTACTGCACAGATTTAGCATTGTACTCCCATAACACTGTTGGACAGATTACTGACAGTAAAACAAGATTGAAATTGCAGAACCAAAGATATGACCTGTATTAGTCGATGCATTTCTTCCTTGTCAAAACCAGATGCCTTCATTACCCACAATGCAACTCAACCCAGCTTTCACACTAGTAGTGGCTTATGTAGCCTGGAGCTTCAAGCCTCCAGCAGATATGAGAAGCGGTCTATCCAGATTTTTTTTTTCATCTTCAAACTTGCAGTTTTCAAACTTCACTCTGCTCCCTCTGGAGCCACTAAAGGCTTTATACAACTTCTTTTTTTTTTTTCACAAATACAGCAGAAAAGCTCCCAAAGACCTGTAAAGAGACTTCAATTTGCATAATTGGTGGGGTTCCCCTGAGATGACAAAACACATCCTCTCCAGGGGGAATTCTTAGTCTTCCCTCGCCACTTTGAGCGCTGCGTGTCGTGCTTAAATTCACAGGGCAAAGAAAATGCCTTCAACTTTCTACAGTGGAGCCAGTGATAGAAGGTTTGCTCCCAAAAGACCTTTTCAAATCCAAGTGCAGCACACCAGTTTGGTGCTTGATGACTCAAATCTAAAAATCAAAAATCTGAACCAGTGCAGTTTTGGAAATACAGCTGAGACCTGTCCCATGACATATTGGCTGATACAGTGGTGAAGTTTATCAGCATATGGTTAGTTAACCAGCTGAACATTGTGCCAACGTAAAGCTAAAACAGAAGCGGACAGGTTTGTATTATTGAGAGCTCAATTACATTTTTAATGTATGCAAAAATTCACTCGACACAGATCATAAAGCTTAAAACAGACAGGATCTGAAGCCAAACTATAACATCATGCCTCTGAAAGTCCAATTATTTACCTAGGTGAGATTTTCCCCTCACACAAAGTTGGTTTTGCAGTCTTGTAAGAGGCCATAAACATGCCGCATCTTTAACTGCCAAGGTGGGCGCTGCTCTTGTGCCTACTCTATGCCAACTTTCAAGGGCGCGAAGGCAGGTTGCATCTGAGGCTGCTAAGCGACCATAACCTGCACTGTATCACAGCCTATTTACCAGAAATCCTGAGTGCAGAACTGATCTCGTTCCAGGTGTTGTTATGCAAGTGTGTATTGGGCCAAAAATATCGTCCGTGAGACAGATGTAAAGCCCCGGGCAGCCCTGCATTAAAATCATCAACTTCTCCTACATATCTATCACAGACTGATATTTACTGAAGACGGGAAAGATATCTGTTGGCTGTGGCTGGTTGTTCCTCATCACATGACGTGGTGCACGCTGCTGCCTTCCAAAAGTTATACTCTGTTTTTCTCAGGGTGCAACCTTCATGCCCTGAAATCAGGCACTCAGCAGAAGAGTTGCTCTGGTTTTTCAGTGCACTTGCCGTGCGTCCACTAGGGGTGGGAGAAAAAAAAAACAATACAGCATAGCATCGCTATATTTTTGTAAGGCAATATCATATCGTCACACAATGTCAAGTATTAGATACAACAGATGTTGACAAAGTTTTCTTTTGGGGACATAATTTACAGTTGAAAAAAGGTAATAAATCCCAATATAGATCATCGCAATCCTCAGCATACAGCATCGCAACATATTTAAAATTGCAAGAATATTGTTTCGTAACTTCAGTATCGTGGAGACCTGAGTGATCCCAACCTTTGCGTCTACACTGAAAACAATTAATGTGAGGGCGCACAAAATGCGACATGTGTATGGCCCATATAAGAGACTTGCTGCAGTCACGTGCCCCTTTAGATCTTTGTTCTCAGGTGGAAACTCAGAGATAAGTCCCATATTGAAAAATATTTCACTTAGATATAAAAAGGAACTAACAAAAAACAAAAATACCTGGTGACAGTTTTTTGTTCTGTACCAGCAGAATTTATATTTTAATTTATTCACTGCCGAATAAAGCTTCAGGAGGCATTAGAGAGAAATTCAACTGTGTATTGATTAACACAAAGGTGAGATGGCAAAGCTGTGTTAAGAGGAAATAAGCTACTTTATGACACACCCTGCCTAAATGTACAGTATGTCCCTTTTCCTCACTGACTTCACTCAGTGTTAAGTTTACAGATGACTGTTGTGTGCACCTGGATGAACATGTCTGCTGCATGTGACTGTGCACGACACGTTGCAGCAAACAGATAAGGTTGCTGCATTAAAACAAAACACAGAACACAGCAGGGATCAAACCCCCTTCTATCTTTCAAGAACCAGAAACACTGTTTGGCTTTTAGTCTGCAGTATCAGCGAGATGTCATGCCGATGTCTGAGTAGATAAGTCCGACATTATCAGAGGAACCATGAGTTTATCACAGTGGCTGTTTGGGGCTGGAATTTTCTCCTTAGTAGAAAACACAGATATGATGTTTGGAGGTGGAATTAACACAAAATAATTGGGAAAGTTCCTGACCTGCACTGATAAACAGATCTTGTCCAAACATGTCTGATAACAAGTTTCCATTTTAGGCGACCAGTTAAGTCTGTGTTATTTTCCTATTATGGTTTCCACCATGTTTAATGAGATAAAAAAAAAAGCCTCTCCTAGAGTTACTGGTGGTTCATTCTGCTATGAAAGTATTAGTACATCGTAAGTGGGTGAAATGAAAATCCTGAACTAGATATCCATTCTCAAAGTGTAAGATGTTTTGTGTCGCAGGACACTACGTACCTGTTTCCGTTCGCGCTTGGTGTGGATGTGCTGTGGAGGCTGAGGTGGTGGTTGCTGCTGTTGAGGGGCTGGGTTCATAATGACGGGTGCCGCCTGCACTGAGGGGGTGAACTGAGGCTGGGCGGGGTAGTAGGCCCCTGCTGTGGATCAGACAGAGAGAAGAATGTAAACCAACACATACTGACTTAATCCTACAGCCATAACTTGACACAAACACATCAGCCAGGTTGTACACAGGACACACACACACTGGCTTAACAACACGTAGCTACTGTTTACAGTCTACATTGTTAATGTTCTTTTAGGCTACTTAAATGTGCATCTAAAACATGAAGGTTTGATTTGTTGATGATTTGCAGTGCAACAGCTGCAGCTTCCTGTCTTTACAGTGAGGTAACTGAGTACTTTTGTCAGTGCCTATTGAGGATGTGTTACACTTTAGGCATCCGTCAAATATTTAAGTACAGAGTGATTTACAGTCTCTGTGAACACGCTTCGACTAAACTTATGAACAATGATTATGTTTGAGCTTTAGTGTCCTGACAATGTTCCTGTGGACACTGTAGAGACATCTTGTGTTTGGAAATCTATCACAGCAGCACTTCAGTGTTAATGCCACAACCCTTTGTCAAAAATGGAGAGTGTAATCTTAAAGAACAGAGCTGTGATTAATGAGTGAATCTACAGCTAAATAAATGTATAATAAATTATTAATAGCTTGGGGACTGGAGAAGGACAAATATTGATTATTTAAACTCTGTAAGAACAAACACACCATGTCATCGATTACATTACTGAATAATATAATAAACCATTTGAAACCTGAGCAAATTGGCTTGATTTCTTTTAAAAACATGGGAAGAAGGCGATGAGCATCGAAAGAAGAAATGACCCAAAAAATTGGCAAGAAATTAGTAAAAAAGAGAAAATTAAAACAAGAGAAAAAGAAAAAACAAAACAAAACAGAAATAAAGTTTAAAACAAACAAGAAAATTACCTGGGAAGAGTGCTTAAAAGTTGTAACGTAATTTTAAAATGTATTTATAGTTGTAAATATAGCACTCCCTAGCTTTTTTCTTTTTTAAAAATTATTTTCAAAATCTTTTTTTTTTGCAATTTGTGGGACATTTTTTACAAAGTTGCTCATTGCCCTTTTCCCCGTGTTTCTGAAAGAAATCGCACCAATTTGCTCAGAGGTTCAAAGGTTTAAATACCACAAACCATGCCAGCACGTTGTTTACTTTTATGCTTATAAAAATGTCTGGCCGAGCCATACAGCCAAAGCATTCCATCAAAAACGAGGCCTTGTATTAACACAAAGTATTATCAGATACGAGCTGAATTTTTGTCTTGCTTCATTCAATAATTTGAAACCTGAGCAAACTGGCTTAATTTCTTTCAAAAAAAAAAAAAAAATGGAAAGAAGGCTTAATGAGAAATGATTAAAATATCAGCAACATATTGGTAAAAAAAAAAGTTACAAAGGTTTATAATAATCATTAATATAATTTCAGTTTTCTTTTTAATATATTTTCTAATAATTATCTCTCCCTCTCTCTTTTAGTTAATTTGCAGGTATTTTTTTGTCATCTTTTAATAATTTCTGGCAGTTTCGGGGACATGTTATGCCAAATTGCTGATTGCCCTTTCTTTAAAGAAATCGAACCGACTTGCTCAGGTCCCAGTGGTTTACATACTTGTGAAAAGTGTCTGAAAGCAGCACAAGAAAAGTGATGTCGCTCCAAGTTTCAAGACCGACCATATTGGAAGGGCTGAAACTACCTTTAGGGTTGTCAAAAATAGACATTTATCAATGCATATCCATTTTGTATATTTAATGGTTTCAATACTCATTTTCCACAGTTTTGATACACCACTACCAGCTGCGCTTTCATGCTCTCTCTTACTGTTAATGTTAATTACAGTCATTCTGCTGAGCACTGTTACTACATAAGAAACGAAAAGATGTTGTGCTATCACCTTGTTAACCTTTACATTTTAAGCCCTCTAAGTCAGTCCCCCCCCATGGTATCAAACATGGCATTGAATATCAATAGTTTCCAAGGTATTATACCAAAGTAAGAAATTCCAGTATCATGACAACACTGCTATCATTTCCATTATCCGTTAATCTGCAGACTATTATCCTGATTTGTTTATATGTCAAATTATGAGAAAAAAATACTTAACAGAATTTCTCAGAGGCCCCAGGACTTTGTCAAAGTATTTGTTTTATCCAACCAACAGTCCGGTACATAAATATATACACCCTCACTTTTGATGACCTGAAAATAGTTGCAGATTAATTTTATCGTCCAATCATTACAGCTCTACTCTTGTGTTTTGCAGCCCATGTTTCCATGCAATCTGAGCAACAGGTGACTGAAATCAAGTATCAGGTGACTGCACTTAAACATGAAAAAAGAAATACCACTAAATCAGACTGCTTCATTTTCACCAAGCCCTTTTCTTACTGCTGTCTCCAAACATTGCTGCAGAGGAGCAATACTTCTCAAGATGCCTTCAAGCTGCATCTATCAACGTGTCCTCACTCATGATAAACTTGGCACCACTTGAAGAGGCATCACCGCCTCAAACCTGTCTGTTTCCACTGACTCTGTGTGTTTGTGTGCCATCTCAAAATCTCTCTACGTGTTGTATCTGACAGCAACAATGAACAGAAGCAGACATGGCACCTGGGGCGCACCACAGGTAGGCCCTCCGACCATGACACAGCAGCTTCTCCCTCTGCCCAGCCCTGCAGCGGTGTCTCTTATTACTTGAGGCAATGGATCATTCTCATGTTCACTAACTTGTGAAGAACTCTGCTGCCAACATGACCAAGAAAAAAACTAAATCAAAGCTTCCAAAGGCTCAAAGAACTTATTAGCCTATGCGGTCAATAATGTCAACAAGACATCCACCCACTCAGAGATATTACCTGGCCTTGTAACTGGCCTCAGCTACAGTTCAGAACCAGTTGTAGCCCACTTTCAAAGGACTAGGGTAAAAAAAAAATCCTCAGATTGCAGAGGCCTCTCTCGCAGCCCGACGGTAGCTCCTGCTCGGCTTCTCTCCCCCTCTGCGCGCATTTCAGTCTAACTCACATTACTGAGTCTGCATTGTTGACCAGGAGCAGCACAGCCTAAATATAGTCAAAACCCCACACCGGCTGGGGGAGAGAGCGCGCTGGAGGGAAAGGGAGGGAAGACAGACAGAGAGAGCCAGAAGGACAGAGAGAGGGAGAATAGGAGTATGCTCAAATCCAGAAAGCCAGAAGGCAGAAGGAGACTCTTCTTGGACAGCATCCCAATACTGTAAATCAGAGGCTTGAGATATGACTCACAAAGTGCAGGAGATTGGGAGAGCAATAGGAGAGGGGGGGGCTGCAAAGAGACGCACTGTCTAGACGACACCTACCCTCAGAGTCCTGCTGCTCTTGTGACCCTCGATTCCCCATGCTGAATGCCTGCTGACTGTAAAACTGCGTATGGAGAGAAAAAGGAGAGGGGGTTTCTCTTCAAACCCCCTCTCTAACTTCTTCCCGTCCTCTCTACAGGTGCCCTCTCAGAATGACTTCTTTTAATGCTTAGCCCTCCCTCTTCCAGCGTGTCTCCGTTATGCTCCTCCCTCTGACCTTCCTGATTCCTCCCTTCCTTTCACTTTTTTTCACCTTCCTCCCCCCTTCCCTCTTCCCTCCCTCCCTTTACCCCCCTCTGCAGTGTACCGGCAGGCAAGCTGAACTATTCAGTTGTGTCATTCAGAGCCAATCTCTCCTCTATCTCTCCACCCTGAATAAGAGATCTGATCCACACTGGCATCACAACCTACTACAAAGGGGGTGGGCTGTGAGTATATGGGAAGAGTTAAGCTAATCACTCAACTAAGGGGGGTGGGAGTCTTAAAAATAGTCGCCATACTCCGTCAGCACAGTGTGTGTGTGTGTGTGTGTGTGTGTGTGTGTGTGTGTGTGTGTGTGTGTGTGTGTGTGTGTGTGTGTGTGTGTGTGTGTGCTTTTACCTGACTGCTAGAAAAGGACTCAATGGTCAGAGAGACTGCACCACTCAGAGGACCGGAGGGGGGAGTTGGAATGATATTCTGGGATTGTTACTACGCAGTTAGCAGAACTTTACAGTGGGCACTGCAGGTCCTGAAGGCAAGAAGCCAAATCATTTCCAAACATATAGTATATCTGTGTTACTCTCTCGTCTGTGCGACATGGTGGAAACAGCCAACAACAACTGCACACTTTCAAAGCAAAAATAGTGGTCAAGTCCATAGGAGACCACAGTTTGAGAGCCATATCTCCCTGTCACATGATCAGTTATTTAGGGTCATGTGCCAGCCTCCTGTCACGACATGCCATGTGACTGGCAGAATGACCGATGTGACACAGACCCTCCAACACAAACACATGGGACATTATGTCCTGTGCAGTCATACTCATATCTAGCAGCTCGCAGCTCTCTCATACCACCAGCAGCCCACTGTTGTGAAGAGCGTAACTTATCTGAACATCAAATAGAAATCCATGCAAGCACCAAGCCTGGCAGTCGCACCATCACGAATAACACGAAAATTCACGAAAAATACATTTTAGAGAAATTAACATTAATGTCAAGCCTGTCTAGTTTTAGTCAAAAGTACAGAACCAGAAGTGTCTGCAGCACATTTTAAAAAATACATATCAAAATACTAAAAAAACAAACAAAACACAAAAACGGTGGTTTGCACTGTCGCCTCACAGCAAGAGGGTTACTGATTCGAACCCCAGGGTGGGGGAGCCCTTCTATGCAGAGTCTGCATGTTCTCCCCATGTCCCCATCTCCTCAGCGTAGGTTTCCTCCAGGTACTCCAGCTTCCTCCCACAGTCCAAACACATGCAGGTTAACTGGTGACTCTAAATTGTCCGTAGGTGTGAATGTGAGTGTGAATGGTTGTCTGTCTCTATGTGTCAGCCCTGTGATAGTCTGGTGACCTGTCCAGGGTGAACCCTGCCTCTCACCCAGTGTCAGTTGGGATAGGCTCCAGTGCCCCGTGACCCCTAACAGGATGAGCGGCTATGGAAAATGAATTTTTTAAAAAAATGTAGCGGGACTGAGTACCCCTCAGGACAGCATTGTTCAGATTGGATGTTTTTGCAACCAAGTGGTGGCTGTAGCTCAGGAAGTAGAGCGAGTCGTCCACTCATCGGAAGATCAGTGCTTCGATCCCCCTGTCAGCATATCGAAGTATCTGTGGGCAAGATACTGAACCCCAAACTTACAGTAAGTGAATTCCACCATGTGGATAAAACCTAAAAATTGTACAATGTCATGAACTTGGATGATTATTGCAAACCATAATTACCACCCTGCGATTGTATGCCTCCATGCACCGGTCAAGTTTGTCTTACAGTTTACATCCATGTTTGTCATAAGTGTCGTATGAATTCTTGAGTTATGACCAAAAACATATTTTGTGAGGTCACACTGACCTTTGACTTTCGACCACAAAATTCTAATTAGTTTATTCTTCAGTGCAAGTGGATGTGTGACATTTAAAGACATTCCCTTAAGGTGTTCTTGAGATATCACGTTCACGAGAATGAGATGGTTGTAAGGTCACACTGACTTTGACCTTTGACCAACGAAATCCAATGAGTTCTTCGTTGGGTCCAAGTGGACATTTGTGCCAAACAGAAAAGAAATTCCCTCAAGGTGTTCTTGAGATAGCACGTTCGCAAGAATGAGACCGATGAGGTCACACAGACCTTGAACTTTGACCTTTGACCACCAAAATCGAATCAGTTTATCGAGTCCAAGTGCACGATTATGCCGAATTTGAAGAAATTCCCCTGAGGAGCTCTTGAGATATCGAATCCACGTGGTTTGGACGGGCGTACGGACAGACCTACGGACAATCCGAAAACATAATGCCTGTGGCCAAAACCTGAATCCTCCACATCACACTGAATGGACTTCTATCATATATCATCTGTAACTTAAAAATGTATTGCATCCTCTTGACCTGGTGCAGATCCACATACATGCTTGTATGCTTGAAAAAGAACCTTTTGACATTGCTGGATGAAATGTCACTCCAGTGTGGCCTGTGAGAGATGCTCACTTCATGCAGATGAAATGGATGCAAAAACTAATCAGGTCAAATTTCTTGTGCAGCCACAAGAAAGTAAAATTAGCTGAATTAAAAAATGTTTCAGGTCAACTCAGGCTCACAGATCTGATCAAACCATTCGAGACTATCAGACATCCTGAAACTGCTTCAAAAGGCTTCAAGTTCAGGCACTGTTCCACCGTCACTGATCAACACATACAGAAAATCCCCTTCAAGGCAATAGTTTATATTTGGAGGGCTTTATAAACTGATCCAGGGTCATTTTCAGCTACAATACACAGAGTTTGATTACATGTTCAAATCAACCTATTTTTGCCGGTTGCATTTCACACAAACCCACTGCCCCATCTGAAAACATTAAGAAGGTGTCTGAGGAAAGCTGGTAGGCCGAGTATGGGTAAAAGGATTTTCTGAACTATCAACAACTCTGCCCTTGGGAAAAAACTGCATATGCTATCAGGGGTAATCAATCACTCTTTCACAACATCTGGGTTCCTTCATGTGTTATCTAGAGAGGACAGACTTAACCCAAATGTTGGAAGTACCCAGGGATGTGTTACAAGTGAGTTTGAATCACCAACTCTGTGAGAGGACACGAGTTTAAACCTCCAGACTAACATGTTGCACATTAAGAAAGAATTCAGGCTTTAATCAAGTTATTTTTCTGCTTCTTAACAGTCAGATGGATAAGTTAGAGTTTACAGTGAACCTCGGGACAAATCCTGGTTGTCTCACATTAGTTATTTGGGCTGTCAAAATTTTTGAGAGCATAAATAGAGAGATGTTGAGTTTTTCAAATGATGATCAGTAAGTGTGTGCTCATAAATCAGCCCTTAAACCTGTCACACACTGCTGGAGAAATGACAGTCTAAGTGTGTGAAATTATTTGTAGCTGTAGAAAAAACAAAATGGTCTGAATAAAATTTTTATACAACCTGTCACCTTATTTCTGATACATGAATTAGCCTCACTGGATAAGTTTAAAAATAAAAATTCATATAGAACATATTGACTAAAATTTGACTAAAATGTCAGGAATTTTCGTCGACTAATACTATGGATAAAAATGATGAAAATGTGACTAAAACTAAAAAGCATTTTCATCACAAGACTTACACTGAATCTAAAAAGGCTGTCAAAGTTCACACTGATGCATACGCAGGTGCAGAGTGTGCAGAGGCATTGTTCAAGCACCATGCACATCATACAGTGCACATACACTGTCGTGCAAAGAGCATGACATGCAAAGCCTAATAGGAAGAATTGTGTTTTTACAGTCCTGTATTCAGGCCAGCGCATTCTATTGCTGATGAGCTACAGTTTAAACAAAGACAACACATAGTTCAGATGTCTGCTGGAGGGGGGGGTCAGCAAGTTTGTTTTCAGGGCATCATCACTTCCTGTGATGTAATGACACCCAGCCACCTCTAGAGGGTGTGGCAACACATGGGATCAACAGCAAACATCGGTAGTGCTGAACTGAATTTAGGAATAGATGTGAAGTAATGTGATGACAGAGCATGTTTGGAATGAATAAAGACAAAGAAAAAAATGAAATATTCATGTCACATTCTTTGAGTGTATTATAGAAAAACACTCTCATACAGTTACACACAAAATATTGATCTGTAATGCTCAGTGCAGTTGTTATTTATGCTGACAGGCTTTCATTTTTCCTGAGTGCCCATTTGGCTCAACCTGTTTCCACTATGACAGTCAGCATTTTTTAACATTTTCCAGAATGCAGCCACACCTCTTAGCGACAAAACAACATATCTCACAGCTGCATTTTATCACAGACATATGCTCTGTGTTGCACACCTGACACTCACCCCCTATGAAGACTATCAAAATGGCTGCAAATACACAGAACTTTTATGCTCTTTAGTTCTGAACTTACATGAAAACCTTGTACAAAAAACAGATTCTGCTACTTCATCTTCTTCAGAGCAGAGCAGCTCTGTATGTGCATGATGGGATGTTGATTCTGAGCAGGTACAATACTTCAGTTCCCACCTCTAACTTAGCTGGTCTATTAAGCAGGATTTATAATACTGCATCGAATTGACGCCGTACATATGGTGTAGTCTCTGTGTTGATGCATAGCCTACGCCATAACCTACACCGTGGCCTGACATGCACCTCCCCAGAAATGTAACTACACATCACAGTGATGCAGACCCCAACAACTTTGATTGGTCAGCTTGGTAGCATCACACGTCCTCCCACGCATTTCCAGCTGCTCCTTATCTTCCCATAAACATGGACCAAATGGAGAGAGGTTGATTGAAGAAGTCCGCAAATATGTACATTTGTACGACTCTTCCTCACCCCACTATAAAGACTGTCAAATGGCTGCAAAGTACAAAGAGTTGGGGAAAAATTGAGGGTTACCCAGGGGGAGAGAATGTTCCCAGGGTTTTTTGTGTTTCTCTCATGGTTTGGACCACATATTAAGCACCAAGACACAGAGTACAAACTATGACGAGAACAAGGTTAATATGCTATGTAATGTTATGTCTTTGTATCATAAACCTCATATACTATATACAATATACAATATACAATAAATAGTGTAACGGTACCAAAAAAAATCATGGTTCGGTCAGTACCTCGGTACGGACGTCACGGTTTGGTAACTCAAATGTTCCACCAAGTTTGTGTTGTCTCGTGTTGTCTTCCTTTGCGAGGCAGACTTTCTCTTGTCTTTTTTCACGTGCGCCAGCTGCAAATGTTGATACGGGTGTTGTCAAACACACCACTTGCGCAATCTGTGCTCCAATAGGAACAAGGAAGGCGTTTGTGTGCATAAATGAGTAAAATAAATTAACTAAATTAATGAATTGAATCAATTTCAAAGTACCGATATTTTCCAAATGCAGTATAGTACCATTTGGAATACTCTAGTACCGCGATACTATTTTAGTACCGGTATACCGTGCAACACTAACAGACAGCTAACTAGCTTGACAACATGGCCAAATACAAGTATGACGCTGAGTGTATTAAACTTTGTGGACCTTGCACTAATGACTAAGAAGCAATCTAAACCCTGTGGCTGGACCAGTTGGGAACTACTGCTCTAGAGAAATTTTGGTGCTCTTTGGTTCTCAAATTACATGAAAACATTCTGCTACCTCATCTTCTTCAGAGCAGAGCAGCTCTGTGTGTTCATGATGGGATGTTGATTCTGAGCAGGTACAGTACGTTTTGTTCCTGCCTCTGACTCAGCTATTACTTCTCGTTTCATATGAACTAGTCCTCAGCAACAAGAAGTGCCGGAGGCACTGATGAGATGTCTTGGGTTTGACTTGAGATAAAGATGGCCATAATTAAGAGCAATACAGTAAGTCTGTAATTAATCAAAGAAAGGCAAACACTGTCATGAGGAGAAATACAAAACAAACAGACAGGCTCTGTATCAAAAGCTGAGGTGAAGGTCAAAGTGATGCAGCAGATGGGAAAAGCCCAGATCTCCAAATAAACTGAGAGCGTCACAAACAACCTGAAAAATATCAGGATTACAGCGGCTGCAGAAAGGTGGAGATGAGAAGTAAAATAATTAAAAACAACTGCCTTTATAGACGTTTATGTGCCAGTTATTAGTGACCACTTCTGATGATTTTAGTAGATTTTTATATTTGCATTCCTTTGTTAGCTTGCTATAATGCCCGTTACTCTGCTGAATGCTTTTTCTTGTGTTATTATGAGGTATTATGCTTTGAGTTTGATGTTTGCATCCTACTTCTTTTCACATTCATAATCACTTGGTGCTCTGACTGACTAAGGCCACATCCACACTTACACATTTGCTTTACAAAACGAGCTTTAAAACAAAAACGATAAACGTTCACACGAGCGTTTTAGCACCGTTTCCGAGAAAAATCTCCATCTATATTAACACACCTGAAGACACATTATCACATGACCATTCAAGTACACTGGGCATGTGCGACAGACAGGAAGCAGTTTGTCTACTCTACGGTTGGTTGCTTAGTTACAGAAAATACTGCGTAGATGACAAAAAGCAAGAGCAGAGGTGTCTTTGCTTGGACCAAAGGCAAGGTGGAAGTGTTAATGAACATAGGTATTGCGCTCAAGGTGGCGTAAAACAGATTGGGAGTCACTACAAAGCAAATACGGCAATATTAGAGCAGTACCAGCTGAGAACATTATCCATCACAGGAGGAAGCCACCGAGATGGGAAAGGAGTACCCACACAAGAAGTATAAAATCACAAAAGATATGTAGACCTAGCTATAATGTTGTCACTTGACATGTTGTGACTGATAAGACCAAATGGGGAAGCAAACATAGGTGTCTGCATCATTTTTAAAAGTGTCCATTTTTGCCTGTGCAGACTAAAATGCAGCCCTGGGTTTTCAAACTAAAACAAAGTCTCTGTTTTAGGAGTTTTAGTGTGGATGCTGGGTGTGAACTTAAAAGTAGTTGTGCATTGTCAAACTAAACTATATAAGTATGAATATAGCCTAAGTTTGAAAGTTCTTGGGTCAGCGATGGCTCATGTGTCAGTTAAAAACCCTACTGAGTGTCTCTGTGTGTGAGTGGCTCAGGTGAGGCCCCAGGTAGAGCCTCTTACCATAAGTACCATATTCAGCGGGGCTGGTGCCTGGGTAGAAGCCTGGGGTGCCTGCTGGGACTGGGTATTGCTGGGGCGTGGCCACGTAGGTTGCCGACCGGTACTATGGAAACAAAGAAGAGAGAACGGGGAAGACAGGACATTAATATTAGATACAATTATAACAGCAATATAAATCATAGGAGCACAACAAAATATTTTGCCTGCTCTTCACAATAAACAGCTTTAGGCCCTGATCACACAGAAAGCGTTTTGGCAGCTGGAGGTGGCTTTTTGTAATTGTTTTTAAAGAGAATGAAGCTTTTTGCTCACTGTTTTTTCGTTGCTACGCGCTCTAGTTGCCTGGAGTTTCTGCCAGACCACTCTGAACTCCTCGAGTTGAAAAAACTTCAACTAAGAGCAGCAAAGTGCCCCACGTCATCTCTGCTTTTTTTCCCATTGTCTAATCAGAGGATTTGAGAGGTGGGGCTTCTGTGGTGGTCATGACAACAAGTTTACAGTTGGTAAACAATGGAGGAGAAACTGGTGGTAGTGGTTGCTGGATACCCAGAGCTATACGACTTTACAAACCGCAGTTACCAGGATCTCAATAAAAAACAGGCGTGAAGTGCAGTACTTGAAACGTCCATGATGGAGGAGAAGCTCCTGGACCAACTGGTGGTACTCCCCATGATCCAGCCTCTTTTTTAGGGTCTCATGTACCCACACAGATCTCTGTTTATCTGCTGACAGCTTCTCACCCTCAACCAGAGCTACAGCAAGTACCTTCTGCCTCAACATTTTAGGTACTAGCTACTAATAACTGTGAAATAAATTAAATAAGAAATAAATACATCAACGCTAGATTGGTTACACAGGAAGGTTAGGGTAAGGAGGTGAGGGGGTGGTTGCCTGGCAACAATAAAAAGACACGGCAAGCGTTTTTTCACAAGTGGCATTCAATTTAAAAATAAAAGGCAGTGCGGTGTGCCTCGCGTTTTGCAACCTACAAAACTCCTTCTGTGTAAAAGGTAATGATAATAACAATAATAATAATAATAATAATAATATTTTGGGGATAGAACATTCACAGAATTTATCCAAACAAGAACAACACGACAAAAGCTATATATATTACAAAAGTGATAAATGAAAAAATTTGGTGGGTGTATTGTGTTAGCCGCCCATACACCATCTGGCTCTGATAAGAAAAGAACATTTGGCAGCATCACTACTTGAACGCTCCCTGGTCGGTGCCCCCTACCTGTCCCGGTATGAAGTAGGCAGGTCCCTGTGGTGAGCTGGGGAAGGGCAATTGTTGCCCGGGGATCATCATCATTTGGGAGCCAGGGCCCGGCTGGTAGACGTGGGTGGGCGTCACAGGCCGTGGGCCGCTGCTGGGAGGGACGCCCCGAGGTCCACTGCTGGGAGGCAGGCTGGCCCTGTTGGCGTAATAGGGCTAGAGAAGAGGCAGGGGGAGCAAACCATGGCCGGAGATGAAGTAGAAATGTGGAGGGAGAGAAGCAGGAGTGGGGAGGTGATGACAGACCAAAGAAAGGTGAGGATGGACAGTGAGTGAGAGGACAGAAAAAACGGATGGAAACGGGTAGAATAGAAAAGAAAGGCAAATAAAGAAATTATTAGTTACCTTTCTGAAACCTCCAACATAAAAACCATCCCCCATGCCCCTGTATGATTTTATCTCTTGGACCAAGTGGAGCTGGTCTGTCTGGCCTAATAGCTAGGCTCATAGTTTGTCCATGAATCTATGGCTAGACTCCAACTGGAAACATATTGGCCCTGCCTGCCAGAAGAGATAAAGCAGCTAATGCTGGTTCATTCAGAGCCTCCTCATTGACATTCTGCTGCTGGCCTGGGAGCTAACCGCCGTAGCCAGCAAAATGACACCAAGCCAACAAAGCACAACATTGCCAAATATTAGACACACACATATGCAGTCAAGATGGTGAGGAAGAAAAAGGGGAAGGAAAAACTGGAAGAAAGTGGAAATTGAGTTACCTGTAGCGACCTGAAGCTTCCCTTCAGCAGCGCAAACACAGATCACACAGAGACACATCAAATGGAAGCAAGAAGAGGGTGGGAAGAGATGGATCGAGAAAGAGAGAGCACCACAATCAGTTAGAGCAAAGCACCCTGAAACTGCCCGTTCTGAGCCAAGCCGTGAATTAACAAGCAGCATGCAGAGAATAGGTAGAGCCCTGAATCCAAATACACGGAGTCTAGTTGCTCTTAAAAAAGATGCTACTAAAACTAAAATTCAGGAACTATAACTGGAAGATGGGTCTGATCACCTACATTTTTTTCTATGAAGAGAGGCTGAATTTTTTTTGTTTGTTTGATTATATCAAACTTATCACTTCCTCACAGCATTTATAAAGGATGGTAAAACACCTGTAAACCTTTATATAGGACACTCTTGCTCATTTATATTAAGCTGTAATTCACTCAAGTACTTAAATGCATTCCCACATGTACAGTAGGTAAAATATTTTATTAAAATACCTCTTCTGACATGGTATGACATATTGTCAAATATTTATTATCGGTAGTTAAAATTCTGCACCATCAAGCTAATTTATATTTTAGGAGTTTATTAGGGCTTTTTGTATATTTTTTAATGAAATGAAAAAAAATTATTTTTAATTTCTTAATAGGGTGGAACTGAGGTCCTGTCTACACGTACACAGATATTTCTTACGTACATACTGATATTTTACGCTACGTTTTGGCTTCTTGTCTACACACAAATAGAGTTCGTGAACAAAACAGAGTGTTAAGGTAACGATGACAACATCTCCTCAATTCCTGAATGCCCATTGTTGCTTTGTGTCATGAAAATGCAGCAAAAATACTTACAACAATGGGGGACTGCTGGTTGGTTTACATTTTGTTCACACTGTTCTGTCAAATAACTACTTTACATTTTAACCAATTATTGCTGCTCGAGTACCGGGACGAACTGAGGCGTCTGCTGTATCTAATTTTATTTGGTCCACCTCAGCCTTGGCGGTTTGAAATCCACCACAGTTCTTAGGCCTGGTTGAACCAGCAGATGGTGAGGACAATTTCAAGAGTGTGACTGTGCTATACAGCAAGCAGCAGCAGCAGCGACCCACCGTCTGAAACCAGCACACCATGAGGACGGAAACAGACGGCTCAGCGGGGACAGAGCACCTGCCGCAGCAAGCGAACACGCCGTCTGCTGTCACTTGACTTGACCAGCAGACTTCACTACAAGCTGACTGGCTGTTGAAACAAGTGGCGAGCTTTACATTCTAAAACCAGCCACTGGTGATTTGACCAGGTGAGTTACAGGTGACACCATTTTGTCTCGTGGCAAATCTTTGATCTGAACTGGGCTTTATGATGAAGGGGAATCAACGGTGATGAAATCTCCAGTATTTGTTTTGAAAAAGAAAATGTTAGCCTGTGGATTTTACTAACTTTGTAACAAGGGGAGACTGTGGAAGGCAGCTCACAGTGGTGAGCATTTGGAGTTGTTTTTGCTTTCTAGTGTGGACTGAGATATTTTGTAAAATAAGGTGTGGACAGAATTGATTTAAAGCTTAACTTGCACATGTTTAACTGTATTGAACGCCTTTTTACCTCAGTGTTATGTCTTTAACCACTGTACATAATGTATTCTTTATCTATTCTATTATTCTATCAGCATGGCAAAGGAAGTACTGATGAATACCAGCTCTCCAGCTAATTCAGGTGCACTTACATTTGCTTAAATGTGGATTTAAGTACATTGTCCCTTCTTAAATAAATACATTTAAAATTTAAATTGAAATGGAAAATATCTGTATACATGTAGACAGGGCCTACGACTGGTACGTGTATCACGTTTCAGACACTGTTCTGGTGAGTTTCCTGTAGTTTTATGAATAAATATTTCCTAAAAGCGATGATGGTCAGCTGACAGATCACCCAACGTTAGCGTAGCTCTCAGTGCAGATGGCCACACCAAGGTTTTAGTTGTCAAAGCACACCTTGGAATCTCTCAATCATCTCTACTGCTTCTAATATGTGTTACAGGGTAGGAAACACCCCACCCCCACTCATGTTAGTCAGTTGTGCTGTTAGTACCTGTTGGTGTATAGGCCTGGGCCCTGGGGCAAACTAGAGGAGGAAAGGCAGACAGGACAGAGGTTAAGGACAAGAGCACAAGATCCATGCTTCACTCTTCACTGACAGGCTTCTTCCAGTTCTGCTTCTTTTCAAAGGCTACTGTACAACTCTTGTCCAGACGGTCATCAGACAGAATTAAGCCCTGTTTCCACCAAGCAGTATAGAGCGGTACAGTATGCATTTTTTACGTTTCCATGGTAGAAGTTGTGGATGGTACCAACGGAAGCGTTCCTCAGCGTCCCCATGTTTGGTCCCCCCTCTGTTGGGGTACCTAGCACACAGATCTGGTACTAAAAGGTGGAGCTGTGAACACTGCAGTCTGATTGGTCAGTAGAGGACGGTCACTCTGCTCAGGGCTGTAATGTGGCTGGTTTTGAAGCTTATGTAACCACTGTTCATACTGTGGCAAGTCTTACATACATTACTTGTTTTGCTGCCTCTCGCAGCAGCAGTGGGCTGAGAAAAAATAATTTATTTATTTATTTATCATTTTATTTATTTTCACTGGGCTGACTGCCGGCAGCTTTTAAGGTGGAACATTTACTTGTAATGTTACTCAATGCATGACCATTCCATTAGTTTCTATTGTCTCTCTTAGATGACATACACTTTTAGTAATGAGCGGATCTTCAATCAAATAAAAATGACTGAAGATATACAGTTAGGGCTCGATGGAGCAGCGAGTGACAACAACCCCGCCCACATTTAAGAGTATCGTTCATGGTGGAAATGCTAAAACGATCCAGGGTCTAGAAAAATGTGTACAGGGGTTACTTTTGTTTCTAAAGGTACTTTACCGAAAGTTTTTGGTGGAAACAGGGCTACACAAGAGGAGTCTTAGCTTTCTGAAACTGACAGCTGTGCCCATATTCATTAGCAACTTCCTTTTCTTGCTTGCCAATTTATTTACACTATTATTTTAACAGTAAAAACTACATCATTTACCTGATCATTACAGTAGATCTTAATGGAGATGACAAATAACTATGAATAAGACTGCATGTGAAACTTTTACAACTTCACTTAAGAAAGGGTTCTGCCAATTAATTGGTGGAGCTTTAATAAATTACAGCAAATGCAGCTGAAACTACTTCCAGTCAGTCAGGAGCATTTGGAAGTAAAGACTTTAAATCATGTAGAGAGGGTCGCTGTGAGCATGTTGCACACTAAGCTGTGGTATTCTGTGAGGTAGAGTACGAAGGACAGGCTGACACTGACAGTAAAAATGGTGCAGAACTGGAGAGAAGCAGGCAAACAGACATGCAGTCATTGTAAGAAAATCACAGGTAGATTCAGAAAACTGTACGCTCCGTTTTCCACTGGGAAGATTTCAGATAGCGACAGTGAGTAGCAATTGTGCCAAACTTGCAAACACAGGGACATTTGCAGCAGGAAGAAAAGACCTTGACAGACTATCACAACTGACTGCTTTGTCTGTCACTCACATGTCAACAGTGGAGGCTAGGAATTATACAAAACACATTTTTCATTTATAAAGCACCACAGAAAATAACCTGCACCACAAAGGCACAGTTTAGCTGACAGAACTACTGCCTCTGATATAAGATGGAAGAAGTGGCCTCATTCTTTTCTAGAACGGAGCAAAGCACCACTGAAGGTGTGCTGTGGTCTGGGCGAGCAGCGGGAAGGCCTACCTGTCGGGCCTGTGGTGTTGGGTTCATTTGTGGAGGCGGGGTGGCAAACACAACAGAAGGGGGCTGCCCAGGGGGGAATGAGGGCTGCAAGAGACAGGAAGTGATATTAACAGCAGAAAAGTGCAACGCAGGAGAAACAAAGAGTGAGAAGGCAGTGATCAACAGTAGACAAGTGGTCAACAAGTGCACGGCTCCTCAGGCTAACTTTTGTAGTGACATCCATTGACCTATCCATTTTCACCCACTTATCCAGGGCTGGGTCACAGGGGTAGCAGGTCAAGCACCAGCATCTTTTCATATTTAAGTTTAGGGAGCAGACAAGGAGCACAGAAGTGTATTGTACCTTTAAGCCGGGCTCAAACTACAGGAGTTTTAAAATCCTAACCCATTTTGAAATCTGGTTGCATCATTCACATAGGGGGAAATTCACAGCTGTTCTTCTCTCTAGTCTCAAACATGCACACACGACAAGATTTGCAAATAATGGCGCGTCACACAATACAGGATATTTTTAAGATTGTCTTGCCAGAGGGAGCATGAATACACGACCTCATGTGATCTCATGGGGAAGCAGATGTAAACAAAACGAAGTCTGACGTGGTGCGAAAACTTGCTGTAATGATAACAGTGCTTTGCTGTGAGAAAGACAAAAGCAGAAGGCTAAATGAGTCTGGATGAGAAAATGGTTGGAGAGACGCAGTCGTCATGGTTTGTCTTTTCAGCCACAACTGGAGGTGAGATTTAAACTGTTACTTTTGTTAGATATTAAAACTATAATGCTAGCTAATGTTAGCCTCAAAGGCTTCAACATTTACTATTGCTTGGCAGCACTGGCAGGTGCTTCGTACTTGAGGACCATACCATACCATTACCATAATTGCCCAGGTTTTAAATCCAACACATCAAACACGTTTGAAGTGATTGGTGGGTGGGGAGTAGGGGGTGTCGACAAGTCTGTGAGCAGTAAGGGAGGCCTAAAGGCGAATTTACACTGGTGCGTCAGCTCTATGCGGAGCCTACACTGGATCCTACGCACCTGGCCTACACCATTGTCTGTGTCACTCAGCAGTTACACCTCCAAAACACTAGTCGGCGGTGGGGTTGTTGATTCAAAAAACACCCAAAACACACATTAAACATGGCTTAATAGAGACAATTTCGAACACACAAATCAGCTTCATTATAACTCACAGCATTCACAGACAAACATTTGTCTTTATCTGGACACATTTTCCCCACAAATATGACATGCTAACGTTATTAGCACAAGCCTATGGCATTTTACATTGTATAAGTTAGCCTAGCGACTAGCTGACATTTCCTCTGCTCATATGAAGCCAGGATAAATCACACACAAGACTTAAAATGCTATTTTGTGGAGGCTTTATTGTCTTCACAATTTATTGTTTCTTATGTAAAATACAAGTAAATTTAAGATTTGTTTCCACTGAGGGAAATGGTTTCAGCTTACAAAAATAGACAGGAGGTCTGCGTCACCGCAATGTGTAGTTACATTTCTGGGGAGGTGCATGTCAGGCTATGGTGTAGGGTACGTCATAGGCTCTGCATGCCAGACTGGATTTCTCCTCTGATTGCTGGGAGGGGTGATTTGGAAAAAAAATATGTCTCAAACTGAAGTCTGAGTCCAGCTTAAGCAGGAGGAGGAGGGAAAACTTTCTGAATTTGAGGATACTCTTTTTGAAAGAAGAACATGGGGTATCTACTCCAAGTATCTGTGGGCAACAGTGAAGATGCTGCAAACTAGACTGACAGCTGACAACACGATGACACAGCAGCAGCAGCAGCAACACACGGCCATATTTATTTATAACACTAATACTAATCAAGATGGAGTACAACAACTGTTTTGTGGGACTTTCTGCTTCATGGTTGCAAGTTATACCAAAGAATGGCTCACAGCTGCTGCAACCATTTTCAACCAGAGGGAGTACATTGTTGTGCGATCTGCTTTTCATTATGTGCACACAGCCAGTGTCACCACAGCCCTTTTCCCTGAGAAACAGTGGAATAGAGCAACATGTCTTTAAAGTAGATGAAGTTTAGTAGCAGGGCTGCTTACCTGTGAAAGGCCAGGGGAGGGGGCAGGGTGGGGGTTGGAGGGGGGTCCTGTTATAGGCTGTGGTGCTTTATTCATTTCATGGAGTTCTGCATGGGGAGGCGGATGTGGACCTGTATACAAATCTGATGAGGGAGAAAACAGGAGGTTAAAAAGATCATTGTTTATAAAAACTACCAGGCATTTAATGAGTTATCATCACATTCAGTCCCAGAGTATTGAGATCTTATGACAGTGTAACACAACGTGTAGCAGAGAGGATAGAGTTCAATGTGATGCATGTTTTTAAAGAATGGGTCACAGATTACCAGCATAGGTCTCATTTGTATACTTACATTTATGAATCTTTTAAGGTCCCAAGTGTGGTTACACTGAGGAACGTATTTTCCTAAAAAACAGACAGAAAGAGAAACCATGTTTACAATGAGCATGTTTTGGCTCAAGGCACATTCCACATAGTCTTTTGTTAAATTAATTACAGGCAAATAATAATAATACACAGCACAGATGACAACATGACAGTGTAGTCTCACTCACAAACGAAAGGAAATGAAACAAAAAACAAAACAAAACTGGAATTATACGGAACAAAGTGAATAAAAGAAAGGACATATATAAGTTAGAAGAATCACATCAGTATTTCAAATGCTTAAGCTGACAGTGCTAGTACAAAAAAAAAATAAAAATAAATGACAGGTAGAGCGTAATAATAATTCTATATAGTTCCACGCTTCATTCAACCAAATTTTGTGCTTTGTTGTGCAACTTAACAATGATTTGTGGCTATAATTTTTTCCATAAGAAACCTGACTTTGCACTGTATTTTTCAGGACACTTAAATTCAAATTTGTTCTCAATTGTGTTTTAAATATAAATATTTTACCTAACAGAATAACTGTATTTAATATCTGGGGACAGTTTAATCCAGGACCCCTGATAAAATGTTTAAAGGTGTAAGTTCAAAAGAAAAGGTTGAGAGGCCCCGGCCAGGCCACAAACCTGCAGCATAGGCTTTTTAGTCGCAGTAATTTTATAGAAAATCTTCAACTGAAAGATTCTGGAGTAAGAGTTAATTGTTGTTTTGTAAACTGTTCTTTTTCCAAGGTATCAAAATGTTTGTATGAAGAGCAGCAGTAAAACCACAACTCTGCAAAATAAAATTAGAAATTCTTTATCAACGTTTTTTTTGGACAACCACTTCTGGCACCATGCACTAGGTACACCGACCTGTTGTCTATATGCACGTTTTTTAAGTTTCTGTTTCCGCTCCACTCCTTTATCAAATATTTAGTTTCTATGACCTCATCTTGATGACATGTCCAGTCAAAATAGTTGGCAGCAACTACGTTAACCTGATTCTTTTCAACAAAGGATGTACAGGCAGGTACGACACTGAGAGGAGCACATGACAAATAGTTGATGAGTTTAATGATACAAGTCTGCAATGTAACAGTCAGGTGTGATGATGTCACGATTATCTTAAAGGCAGAAAAATGATCTTCATACTGCTCACTGGTGGTGAGTGACTTACAGTTTGAAATGGCCTGAGAGGTAAAGTTTCAGGTGTCTTTAAGTGGAGTATTGCAAACGTCTTGGGATTAATTCAGGTGGGTGTTGTTAGCAAACATCACCAGAGCAATGCTAACAGTTAAGTAAAGCAAGTGAGTCATAAAAATTACACCTAGAGCTCACATTACAACAGTCAGTTAAGCCCACAGGGTCTATTTCAGCCAACTGCTTCTCTCGTACATACAAGCTTAGCAAGTCGGTTCCTATCCATCTGGTCGGCCTAAAAATGCTCAGCTCTGCCCTTAAACCCAGACAGATCCACTTTAAAATACAAAACATTTGTTCAGCAGTTATCTTACTTATTGGTGGACCAGGCAGACGTTATTTGAGGTTACAATAAATATTTCAGGGTAAAATTAGAACTCCAAATCAACCTGAAATGAACAAACAGCACATGCATGTTAAAATCACCCTAGCGTATGTATTAGAGGTGGGAATCAGCAGCGGCCCCCTAATACTACCGTGATATTAACACAATACTTTATTCACGATTCAATATCACTGCGATTTTAGACTGTTTGTGACATGCTAAGTATATCTATATAACATATATTACGTCCCCAAGGGAAAAAATGTCAACATATGTTTTATCTGATGAGATAAAGCCTTAAAAATCATTTTTATTTCAGTAAAATGTTTCTAGTGGACTGAAACTGCAACTAATTTTATTATTCTAGTATACTAACAAAAATTTTACTTTTAATTGCAATATTAATGCTTTATATAATAAAAGAAATCAATACTTAATGTCAATGTATCAATACAGTGTTGCCACACAAAAAAATTACGATGCTATGCTGTATCGATTTTTTCCACCACTCCTAGGCAGTAGGCTAATCAAGCACCCCAGATGTCCCTCTCCCCAACAACACTTTCCAGCTCCTCCTGGGGGACCCCAAGGCGTTCCCAGGCCAGGCAAGATACGTAAACCCTTGAGTGTGTTCTGGGTCTCCCCCGGGGCCTCCTACCAGTGGAACGTACCCAGAAAACTTCTCACGGAAGGAGCCCAGGAGGACCCTGATCAGATGCTCGAACCTCATCAACTGACCCCCTTTGACACGGAGGAGCAGCGGCTCTACTCCAGAGCCTCCTCAGGATGTCTGAGCTCCTCACGCTATCTCTAAAGCTGAGTCCAGCCACCCCACAGAGGAAACTCATTTCGTCCGCTTATATCCATGACCTCATTGTTTTGGTCCTTACCCAGAGCTCATGACCACAGGTGAGGGTTGGGATGTAGATGGACCAGTAAATCGAAAGCTTTGCCCTCTGGCTCAGGTCCTTCTTCAACAGGACGGTCCAGTGCAGCACATGCATCACTGCAGACGCCGCACCAAACCGCCGCCAATCCAACTCCCGCGCAGTTTTACCCTCACTCGTGAACAAGACCCTGAGATACTTGAACCTCCTCTTTAAGGGTCCAGAGTAACGTTATGAAATGTCACTGCAAGCTCTATTTACCATATAGCAATATTTTTTCATCATTAACTTCAATTTTGATTTGTCACTGTCACTACTAATGTGATATAATTAAAATTATAGTAATTTATTAGGTTTTTTTTGGAACAAAATACTGTATAATTAGCTACTGTTGAGACCAAAAATGACCAAATTACCAATGCACTCATTCACAGAACACATAGTGCCTGTTTCCACTTACAGTTTGGTGCTTAAAGTTCGGCAAAAAGTGTGCATTTAACAACAGCATCCAGAGGCCATGCTGAACTAAGTATAATTTACTGTCTGCAGAAGAAACTTTTGAGGATCAAAACTGAATGTCTGATATTTGGAGGAGGAGGAAATTTAATGTTTAACTCTGCTCAGAGGCAGGAAGGATACAAATAAGTAAAGGATTTTTGGTACATTTCCTTCACCGAAAAAGACAAACAAAAGGGAATACTAGCTTTTCAGGAAAACAAGGGCAGTTGACAAACAAATGTACTTATGTCAGGATGTCACCTAATCACTTAAATCATCTAGCGTTTTATTTGTCAGTCACTGATCCAGTGGATATTTCTAGGATTTCTAATTAAATCCAGTCACATTTACAAAACCATCCATGTCCAAAACAACTGTCCAAGACATTGCAAAATAATAATGTCTCATTACACATTAAACTTTATCTGCTTGATATCAAAACCATCAGCTCAGTCTACACTATGTATTTCTATCATTTATGTCAGAACTTTGTTAACGTACAAATTACTCCTTGTCCATACTGCGAACACAAAATATCAGGGTTTTGTAACTCAGGAAATGTAACTCCGGAAATGTGATCAGCAATGTACAGATTTTGATAGATAAATTTAGGGTATCTGTGTTGTATCAGTATAGATCTGATACTAGCGCTCTTTTAGGTATGTGTAACAAAACTGATAATTCGTTTATAAGTTTATAATAATAGTGTCTAAGAAACTGTTTATCGTGGGGCCTGTTAGCTGATACACGATCAGTTTAATCAGGCCACTACTGGCACTGACGCCAATTCAATGTATCAGATCCAGTCAAGAATCCAAAGCTACACGTGTAACGTATATCACAATGGCAGAAACTAGGTAGACATTTTTTTTACGCAATACTGTCACCTCACTGACTCAAGGGTCATTTCATGATTCCAGTGTTATCATCCTCCGTAGGTTATACAGCCTTTGCAATAGTGACACATTTGGTATTTATAGCCGAAGCCTACATTATCTCCGTCACTGACACACACATACACCCACTTTCTCTGGTACACACTCACTCACTCACACACACATACACACACAGAGAAGCAGCAGTGTAAAAAGCCTGAGTCATGATGAATCAGGGTGTTTTTTCTTTCTTTCAAAGAGGAAATCACGCTGCAGAAATGGTTGTAATCACCGCCACTGTTACCATGACTATGGCAACACACAAACAAAAGAAGACAAAAAGATAAAGGATTTTAACTGAGCTAGGGTTTCCTTACAGACACATGAAATCCCTAGAATAAAAAAAACTGTCTCACAGAAATTGATGGTAAGCTCATCATGAGAACACCGGAGCCTTGGAGAAACTCAACAATATAAGTTAGGGTTAGGAGAGACTGTGGAAAGGCGTCAGGGAGCAGTTCAAAGGCTCATCCACAGACAGAGAGATTGTCAGGCTGAGCAGGGCTAGCTGGGAGAAGACATGCTGAGTAAACAACCTCAAGGCTAAAAGAGGGTCTCAGACTAACAACCTACACTGCCTCACAGGCTTTGCTCCTCTCACTGGGGAGCACACTGATAAAAACCTTTACGTTTACGGAGGAATGCTTTTCCCCTCAGTCGTGAGACGTGGCCAGCTTCTTTAACATCTGCTGGGCCAGTGACACACACCGTCTACACCACACTGGTTAGTTTGCAGAATTTATAAAAATGATTAATCAGTCCGAATGCTGGGAACAGTCTGCAGCACTAAAGACATAGCCAAGAGGGGTACCCGAGAGGCTCCCATTTTTGCAGGAATCTATGTTATAGGGGAGCTGTGTGAGCCAGCACAATGCACCCCCACCTTACTCCACCCCCTAATCATACACAGTACAGTCATTCGAGCTGGTCTGACATGCAGTAGTGTGGAGCTCCAGCCACCAGCACCACTGCTGGTGAAACATGCGCCTTCAACTGTTGCATAAGTGTCTGCGTGAACTCCCATGACCCGCTGAGGAGGAGAGGGGGAGAACATAGTTTGTTAAAGAAGTTGGCTGTCATGTCACCTAAAGAGGGTGTAGCCACTGTGAGTTTACCGCTGTCTCTGTGCAGACACCATCGTCTAGACTCACTGTACCAAGTGCAACTGTTGTTAAATAACTGCTTACTGAAAAAGGCCTTTTCCCAGTGCTATCTACGCCGAGAGCTGAACAAACTTTACTGCCTGGTGAAGTCAGTGAAAAAACATGGCTGCTTTTATGAGTTTGTGGCCTGCTGCAGATATCAAAGTACTCTGGAAATGCCAAATATACATTGTACATCGTTACTTTAAGGAGTACTTGTAACGCACATACATACACTGATTCCTTAGCATTTGGTAGAAGCCTAGTATTGCCCCTTACTTATGCTTTCAGTAATTCCTCCGATGACTGGGCTGCAGGCTGTGATGACAGTACCTGCTACAGAGCCACTGTGTCAGCTGGGGTAGTGACACAGTCAGTACGTTTACATGACATCAGAGAAAATCGACATATTAAGTTAGTCTGACTAAACCCAGACCTTTCAAATACGTGTAAGCATGTTAGTCCGACTGAAATCATACTAAATTTAATTTCTCAAAGTCGGACTAACACACCCAGATAATGTGATTGGGAGTTGATTTCCTCCTGCATGTATACAGTCAATCAGACCTAAACTGACCAAGGCGCTCTGAGCATGCTCCACAGTTTCTGCCCCGGACTCTGACCTGGAAGTCAAAGCATTAAATGCGTGACGGAAGAAGCTGGTAACAGCATGGAGAAATCTACATCCAGAGCTGTGCATTTTTGGACGGACGAGGAGACACAGTTCATGATGTGTCGGCTGAAAGAGTTGAATATTTTAAAATACATGGATGGAGGAAAACATGGAATGGTCTGTGATGTAATAGGTCAACCTGAAAGAGGTCTAATACTGACAAGCTGTAAGGGGGCGTATCGCCACCTATTGTAGTAGAGTCAGACATACTTCTACGGCAATAGATCGATACCCATCCCGTGCTTGTATACCGGGACAAGGATAGCAGTCCAATTAAATGGCCAAGTCGAGCTGTAATTGTAGCTCCATTTAACTGTGCATGTAAAAGTACTGAGTGACTCAAAAAGCTTCAGTGGTCACAACCTTCACTTAACTCATCTGGATCACTTTAACTGTGGATAACTATAGCTTAGATTTAGCCTGAAAGCTGGAAAAGGGGGCACAACACGCCTGTTATGTAAAACAGACAAGTGTTTTTGCCCCAGCCTGTCAGCAAAACCAACATATTTTGAATAAACTAGGCCAATATTCAAATTAATTTACCTAAGCAGAAAAGTGCCAAAGTTATCTACAGTAGGAGTTAGGTTTCTGTGGTACCATGCAGTTTCTTAAAAGGGTATTCCACAGAGTCGATACTGCACTTACAAAGTTGAGGGACTTACAGGAGACACATTTAAATTGGATTGGTCCAAACTGAAGCAGCAGAGACCGAGATATATTGAAATTTAGCCCTTAGTCTGGGTTAATATCCAAAAACACCAGAAACTACAATTAACCATCCCTGTCTGTTATATGCCCACATCCTTTAAACACCACACACCCAGTGTGTAACACAAGCTTGTTGTTATAAATTTAAAGTCTCAAGCTTGATCCAAGATAGCCTGACGACATCAGCGGGGTTTATTCTTTCTTCTCAGACTTTAAAAAGCTTCCTTTAAAGCCACATCACACATTGTACCACTGTCTTCACAGACTGACAAGTACTCCTCATCAAAGGTAATCTTTATATGTTAAATTAGTAAAGTGCTCCTTTGACATAGCAGCTTAAACAAACACAAAACAAACAACACAGAAGTGTTTACATGGACATGAATAACCTGTTTATGATTGGGATTTTGGAGTATCCCGTTTATGTGTTTAAACATGTAAATACCATATTCCGTTTATGAGAACCCCAGATATGGTGGCTGGAGTACTCTGGAAGAAACCAGGATGTACACAGGGTATATGAATAAACCGATATCTCTGTGGTCATGTAAGCCTCATAAATGGGTTATTTGTGTCCATGTAATTGCTCTCAGGGATTTAACAGAACAAACATGGCCTTTACAACACCGCTCTGCCGCTGACAAAGGTCAATACCTAAAACAAAAAGGGTACGATCACATCTCCAGCTATGACGTGTCAGTGACAAACATTAAACAGCAAATGTGGCTCCAGTTTAGCTCCAGTGACACAGCATCACTCCAGCACAGCCTGTTCCTCCCCCTGCCATGCTCCTCTGGTTAACTAACATTCTGCCAAAACCCACACATGTCCAGACTCTAGGCTTTTTAAGTTTCACAACAGGAAGTTTGACAGTGTCCTTATGTCAGGCTTGATTGCACTTCTGCTATTAGCGTCATTCATTCACTCCAATTAAAGCATGTCACTGCTAAATATTCTCCTGGATTGTAGCTCGACAAAGACGTAGGATAAACATCTGCCTGGTTTACATATATGGTGCTCGTTACCTTGCATAGGAAACTGCATCCATTTTGGACCCACACTCTCAAAGGTCACATGTCTGCAGTCCTCAACATCTGCTTCATGCCTGCTGCAGCACGCAGGGTGAAGTGATCGACAAACAGCTCAAACATGAACACACCAGCAGCTACTAAACTAACAATCTGACCAGCTGTCAGTGTCAGGAAACAACTGCGACGCTCATACCAAGCTAGCTATCATTAGTAAAACGCCGGTGATTCGCCTGCTAAAACTGGTGTGGCACACTTTTGCTATGACACAGGGGCGTGTCTGTCAGTCTACTCACACACGCCGTACAGCAAAGACAGTTATTTGCATGGCACTGTCATGAACACGCATTTACAAAACACTCGGTGCTGCCAAAACACCTGCAAACAGAGCTGCGAAGACATGCTGCTCTATGTTGTGCTGTTAGCCATGTTGCTAACTTTCCTAGGCCCCATCTGGGTTTACCACGTGGTTTCTCCTGCTATTGGCGCGATGCACACCCCAGCTGCCGGCTTCATGCCAGCCACACCTCAGCCAACATGACAACCACCTACCTTATATAATGTAAAGCACAAACTTACTAAGCTTTAAGAAGGCGACAATGAAGACAGACGTGACGACGTCAATGAATGAGAAAACGAACCTAGATGACTGTCAAAGCTAAGGTGGTGGCTCAGCTCGTGTTTTCATCAGTAGCTCAGTCTGCTACCTCCAAGCTTTAGCTACCTGGGTATCAACACAGCAGCAGTGCTGTCAACGGTGTCGTGACAATGAGTAACGTTCCTGTAACTGCCCAGCATGAGTCAGACACCTCCGTTTCGTTTCGCAGGCCGGTTTGACAGCAACATCACCAACACCGGGAAAGCCTCCGTTTACACTGATGCAATACTGTGGATGCTGATGGGCAACCCCACATTTAGCAACCCAGCTCTCTCATGTAGGGGTGCTTTACATTACAGAGGCTAACCTGGAGGCACAGCGACATGTCAACCACCTCAGCAAGGCCCTAATGACGGTGTCACATGCGCCAAGCTTCAAAACAACTGTCCTGTCACATCAGTCTCCAGCCTCCTTTTACTCACCACCGTCACTGTCTCGTGATTTCCTCCTGCGTGTTAGAAATACCTGACCCCACATACTGTCACGTATTTTTACTGTCTGTCACTAACGTTAAACGCTAACGTTTGCGTGGCTGATGAACAGGAACACCCTAACTATTCCCAACCAGATATGTTAACCACCTTTACTACCTCCTAACCGCCGGGCACAAACGGTTTCAGATTGCTGCCACGAACGTTACATCGCCATCACATGGTTTCAGGTATCAAGTTATCAGTATGCATGTTATTTACAATCACAACTGTCAACAGACGTCGCTTCACTTACAGTCAGGCTGGCAAATATTAAAATACAAACTCCATCGCTGTCTGCTGGGAGGCTGGCACCGTGGCAAAACACGGCTTCGACACAACTAGAGTGAGTTAACCTACTGCTACCTATATAGCTTAACCAACCGCTAGCTAGCTAGCCAGCCGTGGGTTAGCTAGCAGCATTAATTAACCGGCGAAAACAACAACATTGTGATGCGACAGTCTATTTGTCGCTTATCAGATAGAATATATTACACACAAGATAACATGTTTCTAAACTTTACATGAGTGAGAGCTCGTTTAAGCTGTCTATCGGTGTGTTAGCTTGCTAGCCGGGGTAGCTAAAGTGAAGAAAGAACACCCACGTCGCATTAGCATGGAATGCTAGCACCCAGCTAGCCTGCTAATCCCTGAAAACACAGCAGGAACACCAGTCAGCAGAACCCACTGAAGAAAGTCTCCACACAGACGTGTCCGTCCACGATAAAAGGCGACACGCAGATCTGACTGTCCCCTCAGGGTCTCTATTACACCGCGGCTTGACACTTACAGGTTATTTCGAGCATTTTAATAAACAATTTAGCTCAGGACCCTGGCTTTACCTTTCTCTCCTTGAGTCCGCAGAGCCGGACGGACGGAAAATCTTCCCGGAAGCCGGTAGCTTGGTAGTTCCGGCAAAATCCCATCACGTGAGACTTTCCGAGTAATCACGCTCTCGGCTGTGTTTTGTTTTATCGACTTGATTATCTTTATTGTCTTTGTGTGTGAACAACACGACTATATAAATATTTCAATGTTACCTAATACATTTGTTCTCAAAATAGAGTCAATAAAACATATTCATGTAGATAAATATAGGAAGCTTAGTTTCACTTTAATTTAAATTAGAATTAATGAATTAATAGTTTTTTTATTTTGGTCACATACTTATCGAGCAAAGATTATTTCAGACATTTTTTTCACAGTCTGTAGGCTTATTTTCGTACATCCTATATCAACCCGCAATATCAACAATACCAAAGAAAGGAAATAAATAAATTAATACATACATACATTATATTCTAAACTATAATCCTTAATTATTTTACATTTTAAGATTTTTTTTTGGGGGGGGGGGGGGGGGGGTTAAACTCAGCAGAGAGCAACAGAATTTTAGCTTACCTCTTTAGTTTGACTCTCAAAACTGAAACACATCTGTATTTCACGTTGGTTCTCACTTTACATGTTTCATAAATAAACAGCCCTCTCAAATTTCCTTTTTTCCTTCTCTAAATGTAAAAAAAAAATTGAACACAGACAGAGAGGCCTTTGTTCACAATTTTAAAAAGTATTTCTAATGTTTTTAAATACACAATGTCTAGAAATTTGAAGGTATAGGACCCTATAACTAGATTTATGTATTATTCTAGGAGCTCTTTTTTCATACATGACATTACAAGTGAACAGCACAATATATACAAACATTTTCTATTCAACAACTCCCTTGATTTATAAAGAACAGCAATAGATTGAGATAATTTAATGTGTTCTATGTGTGACTTCCAACATAGTTTATGATCTATAATCACTCACAAAAAAATTAGTTTCATATTCTCCTTAAATTTCGGCACCATTAAATTCAGTTTTATTTCACAGTTAGCCTCAATACCACCTAACACAATAAATAAATAAATCAGCAACCATCTATAGATTCATGTTACACTATAATTAGGCTATGAATATTATTACTATTATTACATATATTGTATAATTAGTATAGAATAAATGTTCTACACAGAGTGCTTAGAAAATTAATTTAAAATATTGTAATGGCATAAATCTGTGCTAAAGCAAAAAATATTTCTCAGCCACTGTTCATGACTTAAAGCAAATTAAAATCTAAATTTAAAGCATGTTATTACTATAATTATAATAATTTAAATTAGACTGAAAATTTTGAATTCCAAACATATTAATATTATTATTAGTTTATTTATTTATTAAATTATTAAAATTATTGAATTATTATTGAATTATTTTTTCATTAAAATTTTGCAAATGTTCCTCAGGGTGAGCTGAACTCAGTGACATAATTCTCATTTAATTTTTTTTAGCACAGTTCTCATAATGATTTATTGATATCAGCACAGTGGTGGATCCACATAGGCAAACATTTCATCAATTTGATCGACAACTAAAAACTTATAGACATGCTATTTCTAAAGATACACTTTTTTAAATCTATCACATCTTTTCTGCAGGCCTTCTGTAATATTATAAGATTTTATTAATAAACAGCAGACTGACATAAATGACCAGGGATACAGTGTCAGTGATGTCATACAGCTGAAAGCAGACTCAGAAGAGGGGTTCAGAGGCCATAAGTGTTAAACCTGCTTCACAAAGGTTTTGAAAGAAAAATAAATGATATTCATGTATAAATATACAGCCCAATTGCAGTTGTTTGAGTACATAATATCCACTGAAAGTTACAGGTACAGCAGAAATCTCACAATGACAGGAAAATGTCACAATGCTTTTGCTTCTTGTAGGTGACATTTATATAACTCTGAAATTCTAACCTACAGCTGCCATTACTTTCCTCTGTAAGTATACAGTATGTGTGTTTATATTTGTATGCACAGAGTATAGTATGAGACTTTTCTTTCTTTTTTTAAACACCCGCTCCTTGTGGAGGACCTGCAGCCTGCTTACTTTCAGGGACATCACTTCTGAGTTTGAGTTAATGATAATAAACCAGATGTGACATACTCGACACACAGCCATCACGTTTCCACCACGTGGATCTGACTTTTTATTTTTGATTCAACCTTTTACAGTACTGTAACAAAAACCAAAAAAATAAAATAAAAACAGAAGCAAAACCTGATGACGAAGACAAACTTTCATATGTTTAATTACAAAAGATGACTGAGGGTGTAATGTGTGTGGGGGAAAGAAAAACATCTGAAGCATGGAGGGGGACTGAGCAGCTGTTTTCATTTACTGATGACATGTACAGGAGGGTGGCGAACAGTTCCCATGTCTGAACTGGCCCCGGGTCAGTCTAACAGCTGGTTCAGTACACGCGGGAGAGGTGGATCAAAATTAGGGCAATGAGGAAACCATCTATGTAGAGTGGATGAGGTCCCAGTTTAACCCTCCCTGTGTCATCCCAGTCCAATTAACCAGACCCCAACCATCCATTTTTCATGGCTGCTGGAGCCGGGCTACAGGAAACAGAGAGAGGACACAGCGAGAAAGAAGGATAGGCCTGCCGCGCTCTTTTCAGCCATGCAGTAAACAACTAAATATAACAACTGCCAAGAGCCATGGAGGGCTACCCTTACAAACACAGGGGGAGGCCAGTGAGAAGAAGAGGGCAGTCTAGGTTTCATAGTTGGGGTTCTTGCGGAGGATGACGAAGCCCTCCAGGATGGGGGTGACAGGGAGGTACTCCTCTGTGGCCAGCTCAGCCCTCTCGCCATGAGCCAGCAACACTGGCGTGGTGTGGGTCTGGAAACCTGTGATGGCCTTTGGCTTTCCTGCCTGGCCCACGACATCCACGGCCTGCAGACAAATTACGCACACAGACTCAGGTTAGACAGACGGTTCTCCTTTCACCTTCAGATCAGAGTTAGTGTTCTCCATCAGCTCTACATAGAATACTTATTATATAGCTTGACAGGTCAGGTCAGATGTTGGTTTGCACTCTGACATCTTCAAGTAAAAAACAGCTCAACATTTTGGGAAACGCACATTTTCAGTTTCCTGTGGGGAATTAGATGGCACATCTTTGGATGTAGTGAGGAATATGTAAAATATCCATCATGTTTATTTGTTAATGGTACTCGGTTCGACAGCATGAAAAATCCATCGCCATTGCTATTCGCTCTGTTTATCAATGACCTGGAGGATTACCTACTACAGAATGGTTGCGAGCCCATTAACTTTGATGACACTGAGATAGAAAGCTATATCCAGCTTATGGCACTGATGTATGTGGATGATACAATTATTATGTCTATAATAACAGAAGGTTTACAGAGAAGCAATCGATCATATCATAAACTAAAGTCACAGTTTTTGGCAACAGAAAAACTGACGTCAGCAAATGGAGCAAATTAAGAGACTGACTGCTTTAAATATCTCGGGGTCATCATGAATCATAATGGTTAATTTAAGACCACCATGGAGGAGCTGCACAAACAAGCCTCTCATGTAATGTTTGCCATCCTCTGTAAATGTAAAAGATTTGATTCACCTGTAGATATCACACTCGATCTTTCTGACAAGCTGCTGACACCAGTTATGTTGTACGCATGTGAAGTGTGGGGGTTTAAAGAACAGATATATTGGAAAAACTACTGCTCAGATTTCTAAAATATACCCTGAAAGTTAAAATGACAACCTGTAGTTATATGGTCTGTGGGGAGGTAGGAGGATATCCACTCTGTGTCGGAGTTAAAAGAGAATTATTGGCTGCTGAGGGAGGCTGATAGAGGGTGAAGAAAACTAAACTCAAAGTCGAATAATGTACAACTATTTGCTCAGCCTGCATAACACAGGTGTCTGTGTGTCACCATGGGTCTTGCAGGTTCAGCAGATACTGGATGACTGTGGCTAGTCTCACATCAGCTGGTTAAAACAGCTGAACAGAGGCTAAAAGATCAGTTCGTGCAAAAGTGGCAAAGTGAGCTCAGAAGTATGACATCATATGATATATGTATGTCGAAATTAAAGAAGAGTTTAGACTGGAGAGGTGTCTGTTGCATGATTATTTGTCATTTTAGACGAAAGAACACCAGAATTTCTACAGTCACTGGAAGATATAAATGGCTGGACGGGAAGCTCTGTGAGGATAATCACATGGGAGATGAGTATAATGTGAGATTAATGACTTACAGTGAAAGGTATTTGCCAAAGTATTATTCAAACTGTTCTTCTATGTTTAAATTAATTTTGTTATTGCAATCAGACGAGCCAGAAGTCATCTGTAAACTAGGTGCTTTTTTGAAGAATGTCCTTCCTTTGTTTAAGTAACACTGGTTGTACTTTGGCCACACTGTGTGTCATTGTCTTGGGACTGCATGTAATGTTTGTACTCCATACCATGTGACACGGTTGTGAGTCTAATAAATAAATGCAGACGGACACCATTCTCGTACTGAGAGAGGTATAAAACTTCTCATCTCATTCGTAGCAAGAAAGCAAATAAGCATTTGTCCAAAAATGTCAAACTAAGATGAAGTTTGAAGTGCAGAATTTCTGCACATATTCCTGTCAGACTATTCATACTACAGATAATCTTCCTTGGCTTTACCTGTCCAACTCTGACGGACACAGGCAGTGGTCGTAGCTCCTCATCGAAGGTGACCAGCATACGTGGCTGCATGGCTGCGACCAGGCCGTACAGAATGTAGTGAGACTTCCCCAGGATTACTGTAATGCACACAGTGAACACCAGGGGGAATATTACCACAGGAAAATCACTGATGTAACACAACCATCAAATTATAAAACACAAATCAGCTATGTCAAATGTGTGTGGAAGCAGAGAGTTGAGTCAGGAGCAGCAGGAGGAGAACAAACTGACTGTTCTTAACGTCGAGGAAGGAAACGAGCACAGTGAGCAGTCCAGCCACGGCGACCTGACTCATCAGCTGCCTGTCGCTATGGTAGGGACAGAGTGTCAGTGTGCCTTTGCCCAGGTGAGTCAGACCCTGTGGAGGCAGCAGACAGCAGAGTCAATAGTGACTCGTACAAACAACACTTCCACAAAGTTCGACTTTTGTCTGGTACAGAGTGCCTTTTGTGTCGCCACCCACCTGAGCCAGTCGGACCATGAAGAGATTGTTGGGGTCTTTGGCGTGATACTGTGCCAGTTGCCGCAGCATGGCGGCCAGACGGGCATTATTTGTGCCTGAGGAAGTGGAAAAAATGAAGAGCCTGTTAAATACGCGGAGCAAGTTAACACCAGAGGCACTCAAAGAGGAGGCGGCATTGTGCATCACTGAGAGTGACAATACACCTTAAAGAGTTTGATGTTTATAGTTAATATTTCTGGTGAAAAACTTCAGCCGCAGCAGCTTTATGAGCATCAACACATTAGTCATTCGCAATGTTTTGAATTTGTTTAGTTTCAAACTTTCAGCATACCAAGCCTCAGTAAAATAATGACAGGAACATATTCACAGCATTGAGAACAGGGTGTCTACAGGTATCAGACATTTGAATTTATTGCTTTTCAAGACATTTTTAACCAAATTTAAGACATCTTTTTCTCATTCAAACACTGCAGGTAAGAATATATAAGCATTATGTATGAGTCCCTGTGCAGAGGTAGGTTTTATGTGTGAATACGGTTATTAGAGTGAGTTAGGTTAATCTACATTCTACCAACAGGTAAGTGCAAGTACAAAGTAAAAAGACAGTTTTAGGTTCAGCTGTAGTTTTAAGGTTTGTAACATCAGAAATGTGGAATTTCACGCAGAAGAGCTTGAGTCAGTTCGACACAAATACGTTTAAAAATGGACAAATTAAATATGGGGTTCAACATTAACTTTTTTTTACTTGCCTCGTCAGAAATTTGGTCAAAAATGCATCTGCCCCAAAGTCAATTTCTACTTGCCCCTATACAAATTATTTTATTTATCAGTGCTTATTAAATAACAACAAAAGGTTTAAGTCAATTTTCGTATTTAAACTTTATTGCAAATCCTTGCTCTCTAACTTCGCACACATCCTCTAACGCCACGCAACTACACTCCTGTTTTCAGGATGAGTGAAATGCTCGCTTGTGCTTCAGCTCATCAACTTTGTCTTCACTCACTTTCTCGTACATGCCTGATCAGTACCACGTGTGTGCAACTCTCAACTGAGATGAAAAGAAAGTAAGAGGGCTCACTCCTTAGCTACTTCCATCATGTTTAGTTCTTTTTGTACCATGTGCTGATCATGAAAGTGTGCTGCTAAATGACTGGCCCAACATGGCATCTTACTTGCCCTGGGCAATCAGGCAATTCTTATTATTGAACCCTGAAATAAGATAAAATGTTTGTGGGAATTATGACCTCACCAATTCAAATTTAAGGCTATTTAATGACTTTTAAGGCCTAATGTTTATATAATTTAATTAAAAATATTTTAAGATGTTTTAAGGACCTGCAGACACGCTGTTAAAGCTGTCCACCTATAACAGATAATGTACGATCAAGATAATATTGTTTTGTAATACCATCCTATTGAATGTACTCCACATACTCAACCATTTTTTAACCCCCTTTGTTTTTAAGAAGTTTTTAACCCATCTCTGTGAGCAACTGAAATTTAGAATTTCCTTACGCTGAAATGAAGTTACATTTTTAGCAGTATAATCAAATGGGAAAGATTTGATTTAAATGCCTCTTAAAACTTGTTTCAGTAGGAAACGGTACAGAAGCTAAAAACGCTCTGACTTCTATGTCACTGGGATTTTAATAGTCATGATGTAGGCACTTCCCTAATTCATGACTTTGACTGTTGATCAGTGATTTTTTTTAATGTGATCTAAACATGTCAAACTATTAAAAACCCAGAGGACGTCAGTACAAATGTGGTGGCATTTTTCCTTATCATACTAAATTGTCTGAAACATCTTCAGGCTATTTGGCAAATTTGATATTTTCCTCTGTTTTTTTTGACAATTTTATTTAAAATCGCAAGTTGTGTTATTAATACTGGTACAGTGACTATTATATTAGCTATTCATGTCTATTTCAAAACAGGCTCCTGACCATCAAAGCCCAACACTCAAAAATTCTGACAACACTGTCTTGTACAGTCGCAGCCGTCACCAAACAGTTAAACATTATTGTGTTTAATGCAGATAACCCAACTTACCGCTGCCCACCATGCCCATGGCAAAGATGGAGTTGTGTGACACCTCGGGGTCGGCGTCGTGGGAGAACTTGCTGAGGGTGTCCAAGATGTTCAGACGAGGGTTGGACACGGATATGAGAGCCAGGGCGAGGGGCACCGCTCGCCTCAGGGTGGGTTCACCATAACGCAGCTGATGATGTGAACACAGAGGGAATCAGAAAGTGTAATCAAGTCAGTGTAATCTAATTATTTTAATTAGCTGTCACATCACAATATACAGAGCTGACACATGACTCTCTATGAGATGATCTTAGTCTGATACATTAAGGACATCAGGTTGAGTAGGTGACAGATCATAACAGTATAGACAGAAGAGATAATATAAGGACAAGGATTAAAAGTACACATGATGTAATATGGATCAAAAGAAAAGACAAAAAAAGGACAGATGGTCTGAAAATATGAAAGAACGGTTGAGAAAAGACAACCAGACGAAAAGGTCTCTTTATCAACAGAGTCAGAGGACAGACAGATCAAAAGAAATGAGAGGTGGTGAGAGGGAGCAACAATCACGTATTCAGTAAGGTAAACACTGAGCAGTGTTACTGACCAGATGTCCAAATGTCCGCAGTGCCATTTCAGAGCCAATCTCCTCTCCCATGGCAATCAGAGCAATACCGAGAACAGCCACACCCTGAGAGGAAGACAGAGAAATAAACTGTGTTTTACCTCCTGATATAAAACTTCACACACATCTATAACATAACTGATGAAGGAGCTGCTAAATAGAGAGATGTTTGAGGATGATCGTGGTCATAGGTAAATCTCTACCTGGTGGGAGCCCATGTCAGCAGAGGTCTCCTTCTTATCTTTGTCCTTCTTATCCTTCTTGTCCTTGTCCTCCTCTTTTTCCTTCTCCTTGGCTTCATAGTGCTCGCTGCAGATGTGGAGAAGCTGCTGCACCTTCAGCACATTACCAGAACCTGAGGTGGAGGCAAATCATTACGGTGAGTTGGAGGGTTTGATGATTAAATCAGCAGACATAACATTATGAGTAGATCTGCATATGGGTCGCTTATACCATGTTTACACTACACGACTTCAGCCCTGATTTTCTGCTCGCTGTAAGTTTTTGGAGCTCTCCCGACAAAAGCCCAGGAGCAAATCGACACTAGCTCAGTGCTCACAAGTGGGCACTTTTGGGGTGGCAGTAGCTCAGTACATAGGGACTTGGGTCGGGAACCAGAAGGGTCACTGGTTCAAGTAGCTGGTTAACTAGCCACGTGGCTGGAGAGGTTCTCTTTGGGGAGGCACTAAACCCCAAACTTCTCGGGGCGCCTGTCCAAGGCACCCCCCTCACATGTATAGGTCCTGTTTGTGTGTGTGTATTTTGGGCCTGTGTGTATATGAGTTCTCCTTCTTCTCCTCCTCCTGCTGCTCTTCCTCCTCCTCCAAGCGCTATGTGTGAACTGTTAAAATGCACAAGCTGAGAGGCTCACCAATGGCATAACATGGCATTAACAACCACTTACCGCCCCTGTTATATGGCAGCTAAACTCAGTCTCTCCTCAGAACTTCTGTAGCTCACATTCTCCCCAATTTAAGGACGTTTTATGCTGCTGTTGTTCTTCTTTGAGTTAGCTGCTAACTTCTGCTAGTTGCATTTTAATTCTCCCAGCAGCGACCTGACCACTCTGAAAGTTGTGTGGTGTGAACTTAGCTTTATACAAAAGTAGATAAACGTAGAGATTGTGTTATGGATATCTGTGTGTGTGCAAACACGACAATAACTTTGGAGTTGCTGACAGACAGAGACTGACCTGCATATGCACAGATATCCACTAGGGTGTTGGCAAAGCTGCGGAAAGGTTCAGGTACGACCTGTAGAGCTGCCAGGGTCGTCTCAATCGCCTCTCCTTTACCTGTGGACGGTGAAAAACATGCAGAATAGTTACAGCACCTATACTCCAAAGGTAGGGAAGAAAAGACACAATGATAGTGGAGCTGGCCTTTAACCACACAAAGGTTTAGAAAAAGCTGCCCGACATCACAAAGTACTTAGTTTTGTTCTCCTTTGATTTTTTTCCCTGCAACCTCTGTCACACTGTTTTGAACAACATCAAGTTATCAGTAGTAATTCTGAGGCCTGTGGCTTCCCATACTAGGGATGTAACGATTACCGATATTACGGTAAATCTCAGTTAATTTTTTACATGGGAAGAATGACCGTTTATGTTTAAATTAATTGCATTATCGCGGTGGCTTATCAGGACATGTAATAACAGCCTCATTCAAGTCTCACAATGCAGGTGCTGCGTGAATGCGTAGCATGTGTAAACACAAAGAATGAAAACATGGCGGAAGGTGGTGATAGCGGCACTCAGGACATTTCCCCCCCAACTAAACGCACAAAGTCTGAGGTCTGGGCGTACTTTGGGTTTCTGAAGAATGCCGAGGGACAGCTGGTGGAGGACAACTATCCTGTGTGCAGAACATGCAGAAAGAAAGTTGCTGCGAAGGGTAGCAACACTACAAATCTGCTGGCTCATCTCCGTGACCATCATCCACAGCTTTACAGCCAATGCAAGTTATGCTATGCAAACGTCAGTTATTGTGTGAGGGACTTCGGTTTTACTAAGATTGTCATAATGTGTAACTCTCGACGTATACGGGACATTTGAGCCGTATCTGTCCTCCTAAACGGCGACTAGGTTTTCCGTTTTCGTTTAAGACACTTAGGAGCTAATACTAGCTGAGTAGCTAATAGCCGTATTAGCAGCTATGTTGCTAACGTTAAGTGTTTCAAAACGAAACGGAGCTGAAAACACTGAGCGGAGCCGACAGAATATAAACCGACGTAACGTAACGCTAATTGAGATCAACTATGATTGAATCACTGTGATTATGGTTATTGTATGGCGAGCTAGAATCGATATAGACGGCCAGTTATGCTTTCTCGACATAAGCTCAAGGAAACAACATAAAACGCTGCCGTGTTAACCTTTGACCGAGAGCATGCACTCCTTTTCTCATACAGGTAATCCTCTGACTCACATGCACACTTCTAATGTGTGAATTATTCTGTGTAATGATGACCATTGCCCTTAGGGTTTTTTTGGTTTCTCCTGCACATTTGTGATATCTATTCTATATATTGTATGTCTTTTGTTCTACTCTTGCATTGTTTTGTTTTATATATATTTTTCCTCTCGTGCTAATAAATAAATAATTAATATATAAATTGTTTACATATTTTGCTGACTGTTAAAATGCACCAGACAAATAAGCTTTGCTCCTGTAATGTGTTTACATATTTTGTTAATTTAAAATAAAATTTTCTGTTGCTGTGCCAATCCCTTGCCCCTTTAATGTGAAAGTTTCATTTTAATATAACATTTTGGCTGTTAACATTTTAGTATGATAAGGAAGTTACAAGATTTAGTGAAGTTATTTCAATGCATCTATTTTTTGGACATTTTACAGCGCTTAAAAAAATATCGCAATATTATCGTTTACCGTGATAATTTGGTCACTATAATCGAGATATCAAATTTTCCATATCGTTACATCCCTATCCCATACTCACCCAGGTGGTTGAGTCCCAGGCCTAAAGGCAACCAGCGAGCATACGTGTCTTTCAGCTCCTGTTCGCTCTTCTCCATGATGGTCTGGACGATGGTGGAGGTCACATCACCGTTACAAGACCCTACTGCGATCATACCGCATGCCAGCGCCGTAACTCCAACAACCTGGAGATAAAACACACACACACTTTAATGTTGCTAAACACATGTGGAGTGCAAAGAGCCCTTAACACAAATCACTCATCCATACCTCCATGCTGGATTTGGAGTCGCCCATGACAGGGAGGAGCAGAGAAAGAACATCTTCTCTGTTGGAGCCAGCGTAGGCCAACCCCAGTCTGAAACAGAGAAGACAAGGATCAAGACACACAGTCATAATGTGCTTTCACAAGATAACACTGATCACAGAGCATCATTCCTGTGGGCTACAGCAACACTAAACCCCTGAGCTTGCCTGAGAAGGACTGAATGCACAAAGCTGCTATTTTTAAATGTCCCATGGATCCCATCTATCGTCCACACGCCCTTCATCCTAAACTCTGGATCACATTTCCTTGTAACTAACGCTCTTATGTTTAACTTTCTGCATGTTAACATTCTCCTCACCCAAAGATGGCTCCTATCCTCATGACGTTGCTGTTGTGGAGGACGTAGTCAGAGAGCAGGGCGAGGGCTGGGTCACATTCATTCCTCACACCTGAGTTGACAATGCCACAGGCCAGGAGGGCACCAGACTGCACAGAGAGAGGAGACGCAGGGGTAAGAATAACAAGACAGACACTGTAAATGCTTCTTTTCTTCCTACTGGGTTACAACCTAAAGAGTAACTATTACAATGGACCATAGATAATCAACGTTCAGTCAGGAAGCAATCCCAACAGGGCTGCAATCTATTCAATACAATAAATTAAACTTTTAGCTAATGTGTTGTAGAGCCTTTCTTGAACTGAAGGCATGTACAGTAGAGTATGTCATTAAGAAACTGTCAAGATAAGAGAGGCAGAGCAAACATCTGCAGACGTTGAGATGTTCTGTTAAAAGGCTGTTTTATTACCACCCTATCGTTATTCAAAATTATTATTAACTTTACTACAGTAAAGTTTCTGATGTGTACCTTGATGTAGTCCTCAGAGGAATAAAGATATTTGTCGATCTGTGTCAGACCACCGTCCACGTCCCACAGCAGGATCATACCCAGGGAGGCTGCAGCGCTCAACATACCTGAGGACATTTTTATCATGATTAAACACTGAACAATAAAATAAAATGAAATACAACAATCACAAATAGGTAGTTTATTTATGTGTTTTCTTTTACCGTGGTCCTTGTTCTTGTACAACCATTTGTTGCCGTCGTCTGTGAGCAGCTTGTCCTGTCCGAAGGCTGCGTTGACGAAGCCGTTCACGAAGGAAGAGGCCAAATTCATACGAGCGGAGTCCACCTGGGAGCCACTGCCTCCAAATCCTGTCACAGAAAGCACAACGGTCACATAAAACACCAGTCAATAAACAATCTGTAAACAAAAAATAATTTTCAGTTTGTTTGTCACAGCAGCCTTTAAATTACAAAACACAGCAGCCGTCCTTATTCAACATACGTAATGACTGTATCTAGACTGATTTAGACTGAGTTATGACTCTGTCACCAACCAATACACCAAACATGAACACACACAACCTGCAGATATGAACTCACTGTTGTTTTCCAAGTGTGTTTTGTAGATGTCGTCTGGGACTTTGGGTTCCATGATGTCCAACTGTGGAGGACAAGATGAGTTTTAATATTAGTGAAGGTGAAATGTGTTGAGTCATCATGACAGTGTCTCAAGTTCAACTTATTATCTCACATCGACTCCTACGAACCATTATCCAGTATCATTTTGGCACATTGGTGCAGATACTGACCTCATTAATCTGATCTGGTAACCGCCCATGACACAGCCAATCTGCATTTAATACTGTTGGTTTTCTTTTTGTTAATGTCACAAAAAAAATAGGTGTCCTGCCATCTTACCTCTCTGGCCAGGGCCAGGAAGTTGCTGTTGAGCTGCACATTGGACATGATCTCTGTCAAGTCTTCGTAGTCCTCTACATCCTCATTGAGCTCCAGGAACATGCCATGGCGACCCAGCATGAAGGCCATCTGCTTCTGGATAACGCTGCAAGGCAAAGGAGGGTTTGTTTTAATGCACCCCCCACTATGACACGGTGAGCCTTAAATTACACGGAGGGAGCATACTTGAAAAGGGCCAACCAAAAAAAAGTACAGGAAGAGAACAGCGTCATCTTGTGTGCTCCAGCAATAGTGTTTGAATAGTGCCTACATGTCTTTGCAGGATGTGAAGATGTTTTCTACCAGCTCCACATCGTTGAGCATCAGGGCCAGGCGCAGGGCCTCTGGATAACGGTTGAACTTCCTGAAGATGTTCAGGGCACATCTCAGCAGCGCTGAGTTTTCTGGCTCGGGAACGTAACTCACACAGCTGGAGGAGTGATGAAGAGGAGATTACGTGGGGATATTTTACTCAGCAAGTCCTGTTTTTGAAATGCTTACAACATGCTACAAAATAAGGTTAATGAAAAACCTGAACACACCTAGTGAGGTACAGGCAGACTTTGCCATAGGCATTTTCATCAATGTAGTCCTCCAGCATGTCCAGCCTCTCAATCTCCATCAGCAGGTCGCACGCCTCATGCTCGGCATTGTGGGCCATGTTGTAGGGCACAATCTCCTTCACTAGTTTCAGCAGTGTCTCCTGCTGCGTCTTGTCGTTCTCCTCCACCTCCTGCCATTCTTTAGCCACCTCTCCAGCCAGGTGCCTGGAAGACACACGGACAAAGAGAAACTCTATTTGTCACCAAAAAAATAAGCAAACAGTAGATACAGTAGAAGGCAAGCAAAAACATTAAAATTTCCCTATTTGTAATATGATTAAACACCCAATCATCTGCCAAGTTTTTGTATGAATGCTGTCTCTCCAACATCAGCCATGCACTTCATAATTTCATAAACTGACCTTTATCCCGTACTCCACACACAATGTGTGTTATAGCTACATTGCACCCAAGCAAATGAAATCAGTCTCCCTTACCAAACAATACATTTTGCCATGATGTAAATTAATCAGAAACTCTATAGCCAGCCAATGTCCAACCCAAGCTTCTGCACCCCTAGGTTTAACTGCTCAGTGTGATATCTCAAGAGCTACTGATGTGGCAGTGAACCTAATCACATAAAGAACGTTGCAGAGAAAATTTGTAGCAGTTTGAGCTCGACTCAAGCTGGCTGATGGTGTCACCTGCAACTCAGCTGGTCAAACTGCCAGCGGCTGGTTTTAAAGCAACGTGTTTCAACAGCCAATCAGCTTGTAGTGAAGTCCACTGGTCAAGCCAAAATGACCACAGACAAAGTGTTCACTTCCTGCATCAGGTGCTCCATCCCTGTCGAGCCCTCCGTTTCTGTCCTCACAGTGTGCTAGTGTTGGACGGTGGGGTCGCTGCTNACAAAGTGTTCACCTCCTGCATCAGGTGCTCCATCCCTGTCGAGCCCTCCGTTTCTGTCCTCACAGTGTGCTAGTGTTGGACGGTGGGGTCGCTGCTGCTGCGCTGCTCCGTGTATGTGCTTATGCCCTGCCCATTTCAATGTTTCACCACTACTACACATGCAGCTGTAGCCAGTATCTCACCATCACTATCCTCATTCATATTTTAAGAAGCTATAAATTATATTCAGCCACAAAATAAGCCAGAAATGCAGAGAGTTGTTGCATAGAGACAATACACTGTCTCATCTAGTTGCACTGGAGTGAACCGACATGTAGCTGCTTGTTTCAGCTCGTCTCGTTGCAAATCTTTGGTCCAAACTGGGCTCAACAGATAACTACCATCAAAATACTCTGCATCTCCTCTTTTTTACAATGCAGCTTCTCCAATAACCACAGGGGTGTTACAAGCATTGGCTAATGATGCCGAGTGTCTTACCTGACATATTCGTGACCCCAGGAGGCCAGCTCTTCTTGGGAGCCCAGCAGACGGTACTTCAAACACTCCCTCTCACCGCTCATGGTCATGGCCAACACTGACACCACATCTGCACAGAAACGCTGCAAATACAAACACCATACACAGCTTAAACTTGAGGCCTTAAATCAAGACCAGAGCTGAAGTGATTAGTCAGAGAATAGAGTAGTCGTTTATCAGAGCATTAATTGGCCCCTGTTGATAGTCAAATCGTTAAACATGGCATGTGGAATTTCCGAGAGGCCGAGGTGGCATCTTCAAATGGAACATTTTATTCGAACAGCAGTCCATAAATCCAAAGCTGTCCAGTTTATTATCATGTTTAACAAAGAAAAGCGTCAATTTCTCACATTTAAGAAGCACGAAACCAGCAAATATTTGGCTATTTTGCTAAAACAAAATTACTAACATAACTATTCCATTATCAAAGTAGTTGCGACTGATCATTTCAGCTCTAACTCCTTTTTTCATGTGGTGATTCTGCTGAGAAGTAGGCGTAAAAATGCACGACCTTCATCATTTTCTGGCAGCACAGCAGAGCCTTACCTTGTTCTCCCCCGGAGCCATGCCGTCGTAGATCTCTTTGAGCTTGCCATAGTGTGGGCGCAGGAATTTGAGGGGCTTGGGGACTGAGGTCATGGAAGTGGTAGAGGAGCGGATCTGTCTGCGCAGCTCTTCCAATGCAGGACGGTACAGCGCTGTGTTCTTCTCCTGCCAATGTGTAGAAGAAAATTAGAGGGTTTTTTTTACTTGTTTTACGCCCTGACACACACACACAAGAGTTGTGAACAAACAAAAACAACTAAATAATACTTACACCCAGTCTCTCCACCATCATCTCCAGGTCCTCTTGTAACTGCTTGTCTTCCTCTGACTGAGAAGTAAAGAAGAAGAGAATTAACTTATCTGTTAATCAAAATAATGAATGTAAAGAAACAAAATCTCGTTGGCCTCAGACGGGACAGAGATGATCTTAGTTTCTGGTGGATAATGTAGTGATGACAGTGACAGTCTTTATTTACTTTTGCTGCCTTCTTGAAACAACGCATCAGCACCTTACAATGCTAACTATCTGACTACTGCTGTTGCTGCCCTGCAGAACAGTACAATGTGCTGTTATTACTGCAACATTAATACCCATAGGGACAAATTGTGGTGAAAGTGAACATGTCGAGTATTATTAGCTATCTGTCATACACAATAAGGAGAATTTAACACCAGCCACCACAAAAATGAAACTAAATTTTCACAGTGATGCATTTTTCTTGTCTACAAGATCCTTTGGCAGGTAACCAAAGCTACTGTAGCCTGTGTTTTGCTCATTTAATCTTATGTCCCAAAAGCACATTCATTTCAGCATACTAGTTACTCTGCTGACTCTAAACCCATTATGGTATATGTTTGTGCATCGTGACAATGATGATAATTTAATTCACTGTCCTTTAATTGTAATTGTGCTTTGGCAACATATCTCAAATACCATGCCAATAAAGTCTATTGAATTGACATGCTAGTCCATAGTTGTTTTCACATGGCTATAACAAACTGGAACAAAATGATCTGACCAGTGACACTTGGCGCTGCTAACTGACAAAGACGACCACAGCTAAACTGCCAAATCAGTTTGTTTTGTAACGGTTCGGTTAATGCAGGTTAATTGTTTTTACGCTGTGTGAGTTTATTTCACTTCACATTAGCTGCTGTGTCATACAGCACCTTACCAATGTTAAATCTGGCTAGCTGGGCATGCTAGCACTTCAGGGGGCAAAGCTAACATTGATGACAGTACATCCAGCAGCGATAACAACCAGCAAGCTAACGTTAGCTTACCGGTTGAGTCAGGCTAGGCTAACGCTAGCTAGCTAACTGAGCGAGTTCGTCTCTGCGGCTTTAAATGACCGCTAAATTCTACCAAATTAAAGCGATGGTGCTTTAAATGAGAAATTATGTATTCGTTACCGAGAGTGTGTCTGTCGTGTATTTTGATTTGCAATGACTTCGGCCTGTTCAACCATGTTGTCAAAGCGGCAGTGACTAAGGCAAAATAACACCTCTGCGCATGTAACGTTAGTTAGCTCACACTTGAATGAGTAAAATGTCCAAACTTACCAACTCTTGCTCCTCTTTCTTCTCCTTGTCCTTCCCGGAGGACTGCTGCCCCTTCTCCTTGTCCTTGTCCTTCTCATCGGTCTTTTCGGGCTGCTTATTCTCTTTGTTTTTTGCCTCCTCCATAGTTGCGGCTCTGTGAACTGTCGGCTAGCAAACGGAACTGAGGGGGACCTTTTCTTCTTCTTCTGTGTAATAAATGTGCTGTGATTTCACTGTAGCGCCCCTGCTGGTGGAGAGTTGATACGGCTGTGTGTGGGTAGTTCAAGTTCAGCAAAACAACGGGAATTTCAAGAGGTAGCCTACCTTCACGATTAAAAGAATAAGAAATATAAGGAAAGAATAAGGAAAAGATATATTTAATTCTCACTTCTTCCTCAGGTGAAACAGCTGAACTTCAACATTTTAAATGAGATTTATTCAACAATGAATTCATGAGATCGAGACGGAATTTTGATGCAAATAATTGTACATACTGCGAAAGGGGAATTAAAAGTTCAGCACGTGTTTTTCTATTTTCAGTCAGTCGGGCATAAATAAAGACAGTGTGGGCAGAGGGTAATACATCTGTGTTCAGAAAAGGAACTCACATTAAATCATAAATGGTGCAATTTTCTTTATGTGCCCTCAAAAAGGCAAACCCAACTCCATCATGGTTTGCTGTTTTTGTAAAATAGTATAAATCTACGACAAATTACATAATTATTCTACATAAACTATAAGAAAAACCCACAACTATAAAAGACTAGTTATCTAAATTAATAATTTCCTATTTTCTTTTGTAGTTTTTGTGATATACAGATATGTAAAGATGATTTCTGGGTAATTGTTCTGGGCATGTTGATACCCAAAATCAAGTCTCTGTTAAATCATGTAATGACACAATATGAATTACAGTACAGTTTAGGTGCAAAATCTCTCAAGACTGACAAGCTGGGCACATCTGCAAGCAGATATAACATAGTTACAGTAGTAGTTATACTCATGACTTGTCACATTTGGCAGTGAAGACAATCAAATTTGGGGTCTGTGTTAAAAATAAGAATGCAGACTTGGTTCTCAGTGTTGTCTTGTTACTGGGGAAGTTTAAATAGATACTTTAAGACCAAATCTGGTTTGATTAATTGGAGGTAAAACTCTTGAGTAAGTAACTGAGAATTATAAAAGACAATAGAGCTCTTAAAATGTTTTCATTACTAGGTATGTTTAGGTTGATTTGAGATAGGCCTGTTTTTGTTTTATTAGTATTATTCATTTTATTTTTATTTTTTGGTCTACTGACCAAGGCTTAGTTGGGCAACCACACGTGGCCCAGCTAATGTCATGCTGAGTTTAGGCCGAAGCTGGGCCAGGTCATTTTTGATAATGGCCCAGTGATGGCAGTGTCAGCATTCCGAGTTGGGCCAGCTGATTTGGTCAGATTCTGGGGCACCAGTCATGTCGAAGTCGTAGCCAAGTCAGGCAACCAGACGTGTCCCGACATATTTCTTCCGGTATGCTGAGTTTGGGCCGAAGCCGGGCCAGGTCATTTTTGATAATGGCCCAGTGATGGCAGTGTCAGCAGCCAGAATCGGGGCCAGCTGATTTGGCCCGATTCTGGGACGTCATTCATGCTCAGTCTCAGTCAAGTCAGGCAACCAGATGTGGCCCGGCAAATTTCATCCAGCATGCCAAGTTTGGGCCGAAGCTGGGCCAGATCAAATTTGATAACAGCTGATATGGCCCAATTCTGAGCCATCATCCATGCTGAGCTAATTGCATCTAGCATGCCAAGTTTGGGCCGATGCTGGGCCGGGTCATTTTGGCTACCTGGGACCTAATTAACAGGAAAACGTGTCTTTTTTGTTTGCATCTATAGGGATGAATGAAGTTCATGGTTAAAAGACAGGAAATTTTCCGTTTTATTTTACATTAAAAACAGTTAAAATCACAGGAAAACTACAATTTTAAACTGCTATTTAGGCATCCACGATGCATTTAGGGCCATATTTTAAAACAGGTTGTTGTAGTGACACGTACGGACATATAAGACATTTTTTAGAAAATTTGAATTTAATAAAACTAATAATATAACTTAACTATGTTCACGCAAGAAAACAAAAAGTATCATACATGTGGTGCGTGAAAATGCGGAAGAACTAATATCTCCTATGTTTTGCGAGTCACTTAAAATAGCAGAAGAAGAAGTCATATGACCCCATGGAACTGAATCACATGTTCCTGTCTGCTTCCCTGTGCACACCAACATGGCTCTGCAGAGGTTTGGGTTGTTTGTGTGTAACGTCACCTTGTTTGTGTTGTTGTTGTTGTCTGTGCTTGTTGATGGAGAGGGACAGTTTAAAGGCTTCAGGAGGTTCAGTCGGGAGCAGGAAACCAACCAGAGAGCTGTGTTTGAGCAGCAGTGGTTCACTCAGAAACTGGATCACTTCAATGGAGCAGACACCAGAGAGTGGAAGCAGGTAAGTCTGGTTATGAGTTTGTGTTTCCTACAAGGGTTTGAAGTGACCAGAGAAAGCTAGTCATTGCTCAGGACAAAGCATTATAAATGTAGTCAGTGTATGATCACATGCAGCACAGTGAAGTGTGTCAGTGTGCACCTGCTCACCTGACTACAGATATTTTGATGCAGCCCTGACCTCTGATACATATTTTCCTACTGTAAACACTCTCTCTATTTTCCCCCTCAGAGGTACTTTGTAAATGAAGCCTTCTACAGACCAGGCGGTCCAGTGTTCCTGATGATAGGAGGAGAGGGTCCGGCCAATCCAGCCTGGATGCAGTCCGGCACCTGGCTCACGTATGCTGAGAAACTGGGAGCTCTTTGCTTGATGCTGGAACATCGCTTCTATGGAGGGAGTCACCCAACCATGTCCGTTTGACCTTCAAGTCTTGACCTTGTATGAGGGTGTGTTCACTCCAAGTCTGTTTAGATCAGTTAATTCTTTTTTTTTTTGATTCAAGCTTTTATTGTTTTTAAAGGCTTGGCAAATATATATTATTTTCTGGGCATGCATGAATCCAGTGGTGCATAAACCACGGGAATGCCACTGCTTCCAATAGACAGTGTTTTTCCCAATAAGGATTGCAGGGTTGTGCCACAGCAAGGAGTATCCTTGTAGATCTGTTTATTGAACTCTGGAGCTTTTTCTTCTTTGGTGTGTTTGAGCAGGAAGGTGACAACGAGAGGTGGCACGTAATAACAGCATCAAAAGGTCACAGCAGTGACTGACATGATCGACGGCTGCTTTAGAGAGTCTTCGGCTCTGATTGGTTGTCTTCGTACAGCTGTGGTGGATTCAAGTTCCACTATGAGAAGGAAGTGGTGGAGGAACATTATTTTAGACTATCTGTCTCATGTAACACTGTGTGAATATGGAGACAGTTTCAGTGAATATGATCAAAAGTTTGTCTTTGTAAAAGCTGGTTCTGGTCTCTTCACCCTGTCGGTTTGATTCGTCACACTGTAGCGTCGCCACAGACTGTAAAATAGAAATAGTTTCCCAGCTGGGATAGAGGAAGTATCACTGTACAGTATGACCCGTGCCAAAGGGCAGCCATTATGTCACCCTCAAATTAAGAGCAGCGATAGAGGTTTCAGCAGCACTACTTCCACAAAACTGTGGGATCAACAAAAGGGCACAAGCTTCATGTGCTTCCTGTGTGCAGCAGCTGAAGCAGGTGCAGCTGTTACACCACTAGATGGCAGCCCTGCATTCAGAACAGGTCTTACTGGTCAGGCTGAATGATGTGAAGACCTCAGTGTCAGTGTTTAAATTAAGCCTCTCTCTTCTCTCCATTCAGTGACCTCAGCACAGACAACCTGCGTTTCCTCAGCAGCCGTCAGGCGCTGGCTGACCTGGCACACTTCCGCACCGTGATGGCGCAGGCTCGAGGGCTGACCAACAGGAAGTGGGTCGTGTTCGGTGGGTCGTACCCGGGGTCTCTTGCTGCTTGGTTCAGGCTGAAGTATCCTCACCTGGTCCATGCCTCTGTGGCTACGAGTGCACCGGTTTATGCTACTGTTAACTTCCCAGGTATGAAGACATAACACACACCTACTGGTTTTCACTGTCATCTTATCAAGATATATGAGATAAAGATAAAGATATAACTCTGATGGCATGGTGGTGCAGTGGTTAGAATTGTCGCCTCAGAGCAAGAGGGTCCTAGTTCGTACCCAGGGTGGGGGTTTCAAACCTACGTGTTCTCCCTGTGTCAGAGTGGGTTTCCTCCAGGTGCTCCAGCTTCCTCCCTCAGTCCAAAGACATGCAGGTTAATTGGTGACTCTAAATTGTCCGTAGGTGTGAATGTGAGTGTGAATGGTTGTCTGGGGTGTATCCCGCCTCTTGCCCAATGGCAGCTGGGACAGGCTCCAGCAACCCGTGACCCTTAACAGGATAAGCAGTTACAGAAAATGAATGAATGAATGCCAAACTAAAAAACAGGGAATTTAAGTTCTACTTGCTGCCAGAAAATAAACTACACACATAAAGGGCGACTTCAGCCTGTTTAATTGTATCATTTACATAATGCATCAAACACTCATCTCTACACTGCGTTCTTCTAATGACAGAAGTTAACTGCAATTTTCCAGTTGTTGTTGAGTGTGTTGGACGTTAAGAGTCCCAGACAGATCAAAGATGAGGAAGGCTTCACTCTCTATCTGCGTCTGTGTTGTGTTTGGCTCAGCCTGTTGTTTTCCTCCGGATCTGCTGCAGGCGGGAATCGAGGTCAGAGTAGCTTTGAACATGGACCTGCGCCGTCCCACCCACACACCAACGCTACCTCTGCAACGCTATCACACACATTCAGACCACATTCAAGTATCCGAGACCAAACACACAGATGGTCCGTGGCACCAGAGAGTTATTATTTCCCCCCAAACATCACAGCAGTTAGTCAGCATTATTACCAGTAAGAGGTTGGCTCTCATTCAGAGAGGAAATATTCCAGGATTTTGTAATGTGGACTTTCTCTTCTGAGACCAGTTTCATAAACTGTGAAATTCACTTTGGTTGAGACTCATCATTTCACTTTTAACCTCACTGAGACCTTTTTAAAACAAATACTTTCTCAAGCACTTGACTGGAGCTGGGATCACGAGTTCTTCTCAAGATGAATTGGTGCTTTCACAGCGCCTCAGAATAGTCCTGTATGTTTAAGCAGGGTTACTGTGTATTATTGTGGTCTTTTTATAGCAGCCCAGGTTTAAGTGTCCACCCCTCCCTTTGTCTTTATGTTTTGCCAGAGTACTTGGAGGTTGTGTGGCGTTCGCTGGCCTCAGAGAACGCAGAGTGCCCACTGATGGTGAAGAAGGCTTCAGATACCCTCGTGGAGCTCCTGAAGGACCCCAAGACCTACGACAACATCACCAAAGACTTCAAGTACAGTAAACTCTCTGCGACCCAAATCTTCTCTATCCCCAAATGTACCAAAGCAGACCAAGGCCTTTGATGGTGCATCTTAAAAAATCTGGCAGACAAATATCACATAATGAACTCCATGTTGTGCTCTCAACCAGCTAACCATGAAAAATCATTTCTCTTTGATTATCTTGTGATGAATGAGGGTGGGAATTTCACATAAGCGCCCACATCACTGCAGACGCCACACCAAACCGCTGATCCATCTTACGCTCCATTCTGCCATCACTTGTGAACAAGACCTTGAGATGTTTGAACTCCCTCGCTTGGGGCAGGAACTCTCTCCCAACCATTATACAGCACATGCTAATAACCTTGATGAGATTCTACAGCTGTAACTCACAGTTTTATTCCAAAAACTAGTGAATGTGCCTGTTAAAATTTCCCAGAGCGTAAGATGAAGTCTCCAGATTACGTGTTCTGTCCAACCAACACTTCAAAACCCGAAGATACTGATACACAGGACGGCACTCCAAAAATTCTTCTCTTACTTTTGATGCACTTGGGGGAGAGCAGCTCACACCTTTACCAGTCCTATTAGTTTATAAAGTTTGGTGACCTCAGTAACGTCCCAGCCTCCACCCATCCTCAACCTGAGCAGAGGTCGAACCAGACAGACTGAGTGAGCGTACAAAGTTTCAACTGACCTTTTCCTCAGCAGATATTTGGACGTGTGAAGGTGGGAGAGGCACATGTGTAATTTCCAGCATTAACAATGGGTCTGTTCCACTTTAAGTGTTCCAGTAAGCCACAACAGTGAGTCAGCATGCACATTGTCAGGGTCTGGGAGCGGAAAATTAAAATGTAGTCACGATTTTTATCATTAATTACACCAGATCACAGAAAATGACCACAGTGCATGTATTTTAAGAGTTACTTTTGTCATGAGGGAAGGGTGTCGTGAGCTCAATCAGTGCTGCAGGGCTGATGAAAGTCAGCTGTCGTAACTGTCCAGGAATAGTTGTTGTAGTTTTGGGACAATCATGAGATTATGTGCATATATGTGTACAGTCGTAAAGCAGAAGTTTGACATTTTGGGGAAGAGGCTTTTTTGCTTTCTTGCCGAGAGTACCACTCATATATGTCGATTGAATATGAAGCTACAGCCAGCAGCAGGTTAGCTCAGCACACAACCCTGGTTCTTAACACCACAAAGTTAATGAAATCCACCTGTCAGTACCTCTTCAGTTCACTGATCCATGATGACTGGAACAACGAGTAGTTGGTTCATTGATTAGTTGACCAACAGAAAATTAACTGGCAATAGTTTTGACAATTGAATTATCATTTAGTTTAGATTTAGTTTAGTTTATGTGCACATACATATATAGAAAAGACAGGACCCCTTTGAGGACCCTTACAGACTAAAGGAATATGAGTAATTTGCAGGGTAATGGAGGAGTAGACACATAATCTGAGGTAGCCAACAACCCGCTTTTATACATCCAAAGAACTTCTATAAAAAAAATGAACTGCTTGGCGTGGTATTTGGGTTTCTTGCTTCTCCAGTGAGAGAGTTTGAGGCTTTTCTTTGTCATATCTGATGAAAAAAACTGAATGGCTTTAGATCTTGGACGGTGGTCGGATTAAACATACAATTTGAAGACGTCACCTTGGGCTCTGGGGAATAGTGTGGGGCATTTCTAACAATTTTCTGACGTTTTGATAAAAACAGTTAATTAAGACAACAATAGGCAGATTAATTGATAATGACAGTAATCGTCAGTTGCAGCCCTAGTGGAAACACACAACTGGGGCAGCAGTTGCTCAGTCCATAGGGACTTGGTCTGGGAACCCGAGGGTCACTAGCTCAAGTCCCCGTCCAGACCAAATATGAAGCATGGACTGGGGTGGCTATGGCTCAGAGGTGGGGCAGGTTGTCCACTAACTGGAAGATCGGCGGTTCGATCCACCAGTCCGCATGTCTAAGTATCGGTGTGTGTGTGTGAGAGGTGGCACCTCTCTGGCACCATGTATGAAGGCCACCAGTGTCTGACTATGTGTGTGAATAGGTGAATGTGACATGTAGTGTGAAAGTGCTTTGAGTGGTTGGAAGACTAGAAAAGCGCAACTGCTCGGGGCGCCTGTCCACAGGCAGCCCCTCGCTCCGACATCTCCTGTTTGTGCATGTGTGTGTATTTCAGGTGTGTGTGTATGACAACAGAGTGAAAAGATTGAATTTCCCTCAGAGATTGATAAATTATTGCTTCTTCTTTCTGGACTATTTCTTCACCAGGCGCGTTGACATCCTGGAGTCTTTGCTGGTTGCCTGGCGACCTAGCAGTGACATAAAACCACAAATTCAATACACTTTGGATTTTGTGAGGAGCAAGCTTAGCTAACTTGCTTTTGGTTTTAGCTTCATTTTCACTGTGCAGAGTGAAACTAGTTTCATCTAACTTCCAGCAAAAAAAGAAAATAAAGATATTTCCCCAAATTATTCCTTTAAATCTGCTGGTTTGCACACAGTGAGCCGTGCTGCGTGTGACACGGCACCATTACATGTGAGCATCTATGGCGCCAGTTGGAGTACAGGTGGACTACAGTGATACCTGGAGCTGTGTGAGAGGTTCAAAGAGCAGCTGGGGTTGTCTTGGTTCTCTGCTTTGAGTCAGGTCCTGTTACGGCTTCATGAGTGTCCCTCCAGCCTTTTTGGAGTGAGCCTGGGACTCTGGAATGTCGGACCTGCTCCAGAGAGGAGTACAATGGGCAGATAGCAGAATTACAGTATGAGAAAAGAAGCCAGCTGCAGTCGTGACATCCCCTTTTTACAGGACGTGTACCATCCAGCTTGTTTACATCTGCTTGTTTAAGAATTGATGAGATTTTTCACATTTTAATCACGTTCTACTCACCGTTATTGTGTCTATTATTATGTATTATTAAGTTCAAATTGATAGCTTTAGTGTTACATGGTCTAAATGGACAGCTTCTACTCAAACAGAAGTGTCTTTATTTTTATGGGGACATTTTCTCAGCCCCTTGCTACATCAGTTTCCTAATTTTCTTTCATTGTTTGCAGTTTCAGACATGACATTATTCTTAGCATGCTTGCACTACGTCTGCAGTCATCACAGCTGTCTCTGTGTTGTTTTATATTTGCGTATTTTAGGTTGTTATAGAGACTGTAAGGTCAGTCAACATGATGAATAAACGGTGCGGTCAGTCTCACAGAACTAATACTGTCATGGAGCCACGCTGTTCTGCCCTGACCACATTGGACATCTATTATTTTGGCTTCCTGCAGATCATTCGGGCCGTAGATGCAGACATGTCCTCATGCAGGCACAAACACACAAAGGTCACAAAGGTGGTTTTGAGGCTTGTACAGTTTCCAAACCACAATGCCTCAGAGGATACAATACTTGCGTCACAGTGTCATCATGAAGGAAGTATCTGCACACAAACTCATGTACACATGCTTTGTTTCTAAAATCAGCGGGTCACGACATCATGTTGCCTAAATTTACCGGAGTAGAGGTCCGACAGACAGTCAGGGAAGCTGTAATTTACCAACTCTGTCTTTTTCCACAGACACGTGTGTACGCCCGTCTACGTCTATGACAAGTATAGTATAACAAACACTGTCATCTCCACAATGATACTGCACCTATTTACTGTCCATTGACAGATGACCCTAATCAACGTACAATAAAAGGATCAATTTTTAATCTGGACCCTATTTCCTCTTGTTTTAGTGTTTAAGTGAAAACAATTTTTGAATCTGATCCAATATTGAGCGAGAGCCCAAACAGACTGCATTGTAATCCCTGCAGGCCACTGACCACCGTCAGTGTATGTCCATTAAAAGGGTTTGTGTTTGCCACTGACAGCTCAGATTATTATTATTATAAGTGTCTGACAACATTACAGAAGGATCCCTACAGAGGCCGTCAACCACTTTGTCGAAGAGTAAGATCCTTTTTGTTTCACCAGAAAAAGCTCTGATATCACTATCATCAAACCCACAAGACTCTATTTAAATAAACAGTCATTTTATCACTGTGAAACACACATCATTCAAAGTTAACAGAAGCAAAATAAAACTCAAAAAAGCTGTCCTGGTTCGTCTGTCTACTGTTCCAACACTCAGCAACTTTGATGTGATTGGAAAAAAACCTTAATTCACCCATTCAGATGTGAAATAATGTTGGCTCTGTATGCACTTAAATTACTGTTTATTTTAATGGGGTCTGGTGTGTTTGGTGTTCAGCTCTGTTTCTGGTCTCACACAATACTGGACCAATTTCCAAAATTGTTGTTCCGATAAGCCACTTAGACACAAAATTATGGGAAAAGGATGTTACCCATTAGAATAGAAAGCCTTTACTGTTATTATGCAAGAATATACAACAAGATTAGGAGTGATAGACCAGTTTCCAGTTAGTCATTAAAACAAGTTAAAAAACAGACAACATACCATTCATCCACTCACCCATTTTCAATTGCTTATCCCAAGCCAGTTCGTAGGGGCAGCAGGCTGAGAGAGTATTCCAGACGTCACTCTCCCCAGCAACACTTTCCAGCTCCTCCTGGTGGACCCTGAGGCGTTCCCAGGCCAGATAAGATATGTAATCCCTCCAGTGTGTTCTGGGTCTGCCTGGGGCCTCCCATCAGTTGGTTGTGCCCAGAACACCTTTGACGGGAGGCGCCCAGGAGGATCCTGATCAGATGCCTGAACCACCTCAACTGATCCCTTTCGACGTGAAGGAGCAGCAGCTGTACTCCGAGCTCCCCCCCGGATATCAAGGGTCCTTACCCTATCTCTAAACCTGAGCCCAGACACTCTTCTGAGGAAACTCATTTTGTGTCGTATCCGCAATTTCATTCTTAGGTCACTACCCAGAGCTCATAACCGTAGGTGAGGGTTGGGACGTAGATGAACCAGTAAATAGAAAGCTTCGCCTTCTGGCTCAGCTCCCTCTTCACCACGACGGTCAGGCCTAGCACCCGCATCACTGCAGTTCCATCTCACGCTCCATTCTACCCTCACTTATGAACAAGACCCAGAAATACTTCAACTCCCTTGCTTGAGGCAGTAACTCTCTCCCAACCCACAGGGGGTGATCCACCATTTTCCAGCAGAGAACCATGGCCTCAGATCTGGAGGTGCTGACTGTCATCACAACCGCTTCACACTGGGCTGCAAACCACCCCAGTGCCTGCTGGAGGTCATGGTGCGTTGAAGCCAACAGAACCACATCATCTGCAAACAGCAGAGATGCAATTCTGAGGTCACCAATCTGGACCCCTTCCTCCCCCCCGGCTGCACCTTGAGATCCTGTCCATGAATATCACAAAAACAATTGGTGATAAGGGACCCTGGTGACAGCCAGCACCCACCAAGAATGTGTTTGACTTTGTGCAGAGTATATGGACACAACTTTCACTTTGGTTATACAAGGACCGGATGGCTTGTAGCAACGACCCTGGTGCCCCGTATTCCCGCAGTAACCGCTACAAGACTCCCTGTGGGACGCGGCCTTAAGCTTTTTCTGCTCAAGGAGTAAGCTTTAGTTTAATCATTCAAAAAACTGGAAAGAAGTTGTTAAAAAATAGTTTGTATCAAGCTGTTGCACATGTAAAATAGTGGATTGCACTTAATTAATGGTGGATAGTGGATTAAACTTTGAATGAATCGCTGCTCCACTAAGAGGTGAAATCAACTGTTCCGGCTCTCACTGCCTGTGAAAGAACAAGACTCAGAGTCTATGAGGTTGAACTCACAGTGCTAACACACTGATGTTTAGGAGTATCACCATGTTTACCTTGTACATCACATCTTATGCAGCTCTAGTCTAAACAACCGCTGGTGCCTAGTTTTGTACTTTCAGTGAACTCGCCTGAGGTTTTATTTCCTGATCAAACAGGAAAAGAGAAGATGTGACATGATGCACTGTACAGCAGCCAAACCACACTCTGGTCTAACCTTCCTCCCATTTTCCTCTCTGCCCCCCCCCCCCCCCCCACCTTCCCTCCCTTCCTCCACCCCCATTATCCCCTGATTTCCCCCTCCTCCTTCACCTCGTCTTCATCTCCCTCCCTATCCCCTCACTTTCTCTCCTCCACCTTCCTCCTTCCTCCTCTCCTGTCCCCCTCCAGCTTGTGTTCCAAACTGCAGATCCAGACAGAGATGGACTCGGCCTACTTCCTGGAAATGCTGGCTGGCAACTTCATGGATGTGGTCCAGTACAATGAAGACAACAGGGGGTTTGAGGTGAGGGAGACTAGACACGTGCCAAACAGTAAAACATCATACCACCAACCAACAGCTGACATTATGTGCCAGCAGCTGCTGTCTTTAATTTTGGTTACTTTCATGCCAAAATAAGTGTTTATTGCGTACAAACAGTAAACAGGCCATCATGAGACAATAATAGGTGGATGAATGTTTTTTTATAAACAGGCAGCAACAAGCAAACAAGCAGTAACGCAACAGCAGACATTTTCTTCTAAGTATCAGAGATGGCCAAAGCAAATAAGCATAAAGTCAACAGTGAGGGTCGCTGCTTTCTGGAGCGGTGGAAAGTTGAATATTTCTTTACTGAAAGATGAAACAGTTGCATTTCTCTCATTTGTATGTGATTTTTTTTTTTTTTTTTAAATAACCTATATGATGCGAGAAGCAGCCGGCTCACCAGGTATTTTCACATTATCTTATCTGAGCCCGATCAAAAAAAGTTGAGACACCCCTGGCTTAGCATAAAGACTGGGAGAGGGGAGAACACCTGTCCAAAAGTAATAAAATCACCATTAAGTCTAGCTAGCATTTCTCCCTGCTTACAGTCTGTCCAGTATAGATCAATTTTGAGTGGACGTCACAGTTATGCCACAGCAGTTGCGCGCATACTGGTGGCAGAAAAACAGTGAACACTAGAGATACCTGGAATAAAATTGTGTTCTTGTGCCATGTTGCATTTTTTATACACTGATCAGAGAAAGTATTCCAGTGATGATTGTCATCTGTTATACAAACATCATATCAGATATGACATGATTTATGCATGTTGACCTGACACAGCAGAGATTGTTTAGAGCCTTTGTAGGTCAGAGGTTGACCTAGTCTCCAGTCTTGGATGAGTGGAAGACAGCTATGAGGTGTAGGAGGGTTACTGAGAGCCAAAGCAGTACACTGAAACATAATAAACCCTGCATTGTTTAGCAGCGAGGGGCCCAGAGATACTGGCCTGTAAGAGGGTCTCCAGGGTTTCTCCTGGGGCCACTTGCTTGTTTACTTTGTCTGTATCTCTATGAGAGGAGCGGAGCCCCTTTTCTAAGATATATACATTATACTTGTGACTGAGCACTGGAAGGTGGGAAGTAGGATTTGACTGTTTGGCTTTGGAAGAGTGACACTAGATTGATTATTGCCGCTCATATTTTGTGCTGATATTGTATGTCTCAGACTCCTCTCACATGTTATTAAAAAGTCTACATAACAATAACAATATATAACAGTAGAGTCCTCCATTAAAGCTCAGAGTCATGACAATAGTAACGATGATGATAATAATTGAGTATGACGTGTAAATGTTGCATGATAATTGATTTAGTTTAATGGTTTCCCCATAGACAGCCATTATATTAATGGACTACATCTGCAATAGATCGACCTGCATTACATCATTCAGTGCTGAGTGGACGCTAACTGGCTGATGTCAGATTTTTAGCAGCACTCTAGAGTCAGTCATAACAACTCAGTGAGCAGAAGGAGGAAGAGCGCCTGAATAAAACTGGACACTGAGGAAAAAATACACAACCAGGAGAACTTTGCCACACATGGCACAATATGTTGCTGGTTTACGTTATATTAATGCCATGACAGTGGGAGGTGAGACTGAAACTGTCATTATCAGGTGGAGTGATTGGTGGAAGAAACTCTGAGGGAGGTCTGATTCAGTTTGCAGTGTTAATTTAGTCCATCAGAGCCTCCATTTTATTCAGAGTGTCAGAGCTTTTGGTGTTTGCAGATATGTTATGCACGTTTTTCAAGTCTAAGGTCTGGTAATAGAAGACAAGGGGATGCCAATGCCCATAACTGTTCACTATTGTGTTGAACTCTGAGTGAGCTAATGAATTTGGTCAGCGTTACAGTTTACATTTTATATCCCACATATGCAGTATATAAATATTACAGAATTATGTGTGCAATGTGTACATGCTGATGTTTTCCCCTTATATATTTATCAAAAGTAGCTTTGGTATGATATTGAGATACACAGGTATATATTTATATTTTCTTGGTTTATTTTTATTATGAATATGGGCAATAGGTGTGCCATGTCGCATGACTGACTCAGACAGCACTATCAGTATTTAAGACGGCACCTTTCTGTCATTTATCAGATGTCTGAGGAGGAGCTGTGTGACTCGAAACGTCACTCTGCATTGAAATCCTTCTACTGTAAACAGGAGCTACTTTTTTTTTTTTTTTTTTAAAGATATTTTTTCGGTTAAGATATTTTTTCGGGCATTTTTAAGCCTTTTAATCGATAGGACAAACAAGCGTGAAAGGGGGGAGAGAGAGAGGGAGTGACATGCAGCAAAGGGCCACAGGCTGGAGTCGAACCCGGCTGCTGTGTCAACAGTCTTATACATGGGGCGCCTGCTCTACCACTAAGCCAACGACGCCCCAACGGGAGCTACTTTGTGTGCGGACTTATTTGTTTTCTACTTTGCGAGACGTTTCTTTGGCCCCAGCAGAAAAAGAATAAGTGACAAAATCAATGCAAGAGTATTTTTTATTATTCCAGACATTCATTACCTGCAGTGTGACTTGACCACCAAGTGTTATGCTAGTTGCAGCTAATAAGGCCTCCAGCCTTAAGCAGAGTTTAGGAACAGGCTACAGAGGTCTGTAAGCTCATTACTTCCTAACTCCACACCCTAAGATTTGCTTCATTTTCAAACTTGTGGTCGTCAGACCCAGCCGACTATGACTCGAGTGACATCATTTAAGGCATTTATCAGACTTGCATCTCCCTCTGGAGCCACAGAAGGCTTTATACAACATTTTTCACACATGCAGTTGTACTCCCTAATACGTGTAAACAGACTGATGTGTGAATTTGGTGGAGTTCCTCTTTAAACCTGTTGACAGGCAACTACTGGGGGGCAGAGAAGAGTGTGGCGGCTCAGTTAGATAACTGATGGACAGATTGTCCTATTGTGAGCTTAGCTGTAGGTCAAATGTCTTTTGTGACATGTCTTTTCTGTGCAGCAATTTCTGTACTCGAAAACATTTCTTTTTTTTTTTTTTTTTTAGGGGACAATTACAGGAATCTTGAATCTTGCAAAGTACAATTTGAATTGTAAAGAAATCTCTGTACTAGTTTTATGGAATCATATTGCCGAACTCTTGTCCAAATCTTGTGGAAAATCTTACAGCCCCTCGAAAAAAGTCCCTTTGTGGTGAGATGTCGTCCACACATCACACCTCACAACAGGGTTCCTTATTATTCGTTACTGTCCGTGTTACACTGTACGTCTGTCTCATTTCTTTTTGTTTCTTGGTACATTTTATTTTACCCCTCTTCTCCCCTCCCCTTTTCCATCCCATCCCCTCTCTGTCCCCCTGGTGCCTTGAGGAGACGTGAGTCCGGTTACCAATAAGCTGATGTGAAAAAGTAACAAAAGACTCTGTGGTCTCTCTGGTTTCCTGTCGCCCCAAGCTAAAGAGACGCTTATAAAAGAACCGAGAGGAGCGGTGGGCCACGGAGTCCACAGCACTAGCGGACAAACACAGCCAACAGCTGCCTCTCTGACACAAAGGGCTGGGTATAGAGCAAACTACCAGGTTTTAGGTACCACTGAGGAATTTGGGTAAGAACTAGGAGCGAGGTGTAACTCAATCAGAAGAGGCAGAGCGGTGGCTTCACAGTCGAGGGGTTATCAATGGGGTGCTTTATAAAATAGGGACGGACATTATGTAACACTACAGCTTGTAGAACAGCTCCTCTTTAAGATGCAGGGAGATGCAGATGGGATAGTAGTCATGGCATATTTATAGTTAACAAGGCTTTCGTTTTGCACGGAAGAACAACTAACCACTGCCAACTGTTTACTCCTCCAGCCCTCATGCCATTGCTACATTTTGTTTTAGACAGGTTTATACCTGAAAGGGCAAAACCACAGTGTTGGACTGGTGCCACTGAGTAGCCAGAGTGCATTTCTGAGGAACATTGTGTGTGGGTACACAGGCGAAGGATCACCGCAATTATCCAAAAGCTGCCATGAGCGCTCTTAACAGCTGATCTTTAACGTTGCAGTTTACCATCAACTGCCAGAGATGCATTCACATGTCTAGTGATTGTGGAGGGAAAGCTCTGCAGGACGGCATCCAGCTTCTTCCTTTCACCTCACGTATTTCTTTATGCACTGTAGCACTAACATCTTATGATGCGATCTCTTCACAAAGAATGTTCAAAAATGTTGAGCCACATTTGAGATATCAGGAGCGCTTCCATAAAAACAGATTGTGATCAAAATAAAATGTAAAGACATGATTTTTTCCCCATTTGAAAATACACAGCTGCACAACATGTAAATGAAAAATGATGTAAAATAAATAGCAGGGCTATACGTTAACTTTTTGCACAATAACACTGGAGCTACAGAGGTTTAAAGGTTTGCAGCAGAAGACACTAAACTATAACATGACTATAAAGGTATCAAGTAGGCCTAAATCCATTGTAGTTTGACACAGTTACAAATCTTTGTGAGGGGAGTTACAAGTTGTTTTCCATCTGTCGGCTTTTCTAATGAATCTAGTGCTGGAAAATGATTTAAATCTTTTTATTTATTTAGGCTATTAATCTTCTTTCTGCACAGAGCATCACCAGAGAGGTCGAGGGAAGGAAGGAGACAGAGACACTTTGGTCTGCGTTTTAAAAGTCCTGTATAAAAACATAAACATGGCTGTAAACATGTTTATTTCTGCTCTAAAGTTAGGCATATCAACGTGGGGATTGCCGTACTCTTAGAGCCAGCCTCAAGGGGAAACGCAGCTTTGAGAAATAAGCTCTCCTATTTCAACCACAGTTCAGATACTATCTTTAACTGTTGGTCGATTGATCAGTTGACTGAATCATCTGCACTATTGCATGAATTGCCATTAAAGTTTGCATATTCATGGCCCCCAGAGGATGAACCTACTGACTTTGGTGATCCCCTGACTTTTCTTTTGTAGCATCATCAGGAAGTTGAGGTCGTTGGGTCTTTTATTTTGTTTATTTAGTTGGGTTCATAGACTGAATAAAAAAATGGACGTAGCCACTGACAGTGACGTCGGCCATTGGTTTGTGGACTGCGGTTCTGCTCTCCTGTTGCAACCACAGAGTTCAGTTACTATCTTCAATTGTTGGTCAGTCGATCAGTTGACTGAATTATCTGTTGCTGTTCTGCTGGCATTGATTAATCTTGATGTCGCCATCGTGCCATCAACACAATGTGGAAAAAAATCTTAACAGTAATAGGTAACCCTAAGTTATAACCTACACCCCAGCCCACATGTAAAAAGTAGAGTTATTATCAGTATTAGCAGAATGTATGGAAGGAAAATCGATGCACCACGAGTCACAGTTTGAGGAAACTTAAAGAGGAACAATGGATCTTGTGATTGAATGACTCCAGTGTGCATTGTTTCTCAGTTTATTTACAGCAGTTGATGGTATAGTCTATATACTATGATCAGAACAACCCAAAGTGGAAGTTTTGCTTTAGTCCATTTTCCACTCATGGGGTGATTTCCTAGTAATAAACTCATTTTAATTTCAATTTTATTACTTAATAACATGTATGTACAAGTTCATGTCTCCTATCGTAATGGCTTGTGTACCCACAGAAAGGTTCTCTGAAACTGCCATTCATCATCAGGGGTCTCATTTATAAAACCGCACGTAGGATCCATACTAAAAATATATGTACAGACAAAAGCCAAAATTGGCGTGCGCCAAAAAATATTCGACAGTTTTTAAAATCAGGCTTCCACCTCACCATCTGCGTCGCCAATTTCCTGTCTCCAATATGTTCGTAAGCATGGGTCAAAGTTTCTCCCATCAAGTCTGTTTTTATAGATCACAGCGTTTCCGTGGTAAGTGGCGTGCGCCCTTTTCAGACCCATGTGTCAGCCCTGTGATAGTCCAGGATGTACCCTGCCTCTTGCCCAATGTTATCTGGGATAGGCTTCGGCCCCCTGCGACCCCCAACAGGATAAGCAGTTATGGAAAATGAATGAGTGAATATTTATTGAGAGTGTGATCAGAAAAGTCACACCATCTTAATTATTTGTTTTAATCTTTTGGGTGTTATGTTGTGTCAATTTAGGGCGTGATAGGCACCAACATCACCATCAAGGTGCTGTGTGGCATGATGGGCGACACCTCCCTCGGGGATCCTTACGCCCGCTATGTTGCTGTGGCTCGCCTGATGATGGACACCTTCTTTATCAAATGCCTGGATGCCAGCTACAGTAACTGCCTCAGAGACATGACTAACACATCTTGGGTTGGGCCGGCTGCAGGAGGAGGTGGGTATGGATGTGTATTTTTGTATGTGCAGACGTGGTTATTTACGTTGGTTCTGTTTTAAAATGTCACCTTAATAACTAACTGCTATTTTTACGTACCTTGTATTTTTGGGTCCATTTTGTTGGTAGGCTGTCTGGTGGTGTGTTTTTGTTCTTAGGACGAGGAATATCTGGCAAAGACTATGTGATGGCACACTGACATTTTTCCACTGTAGCCTTACAATAATACACGAGCAATCAATAGCAGCAGGGGCAGAAACACAATGTCTCCATCATGAGAAGCCTCAGGAGACCAGAAAGAAACACAACAACATGACAGGTTATGTGTTGAGTGTGGGATGTGGTGACAGTCATTACGTAGCAAAGCCATTTCTGGGTGTTGTTGAAAGGCTTTTTTTAGGAAAGGTTAAATAAAAATAAACCAGGCAGGTTCTGGCAAAGTAGTTAAACCAAAAATGCATTACATCACGGAACTACTAAAAAAGTCCTGAAGTCACGTGAGAATCCCACGATGATGTTTTCTTCCTTTTGCGGTAAAGTTAAATTAGGAGCGTTACACCAGAGGTTTTATCAGGCTTTAAAGGTCCCATGTTGTAAGAAGTCTTTTTTAAAATAAAGCAGGTATCGTGTTATATATCCATCCATCCATTTTCATCCGCTTATCTGGGGCCGGGTCGCAGGGCCAGCAGGCCTAGCAAAGCACCCCAGACATCCCTCTCCTCAGCAACACTTTCCAGCTCCTCCTGGAGGACCCCAAGGCGTTCCCAGGCCAGACGAGATACATAATCCCTCCAGTGTGTTCTGGGTCTGCCCCGGGGGCCTCCTACCAGTGGGTCGTGCCCAGAACACCTCTAACAGGAGGCGCCCAGGAGGATCCTGATCAGATGCCCGAACCACCTCAACTGATCCCTTTCGGCGCGAAGGGGCAGCGGCTCTACTCAGAGCTCCCTTTGGATGTCTGACCTCCTCACCATATCTCTAAGGCTGAGCCCTGCCACCCCACGGAGGAAACTTGTTTCGGCCGCTTGTATCCACATTCTCTTTAGCCTTAACAGGAATTGTGCAAATTTGCAGGAAAGCCCAATTCAGCATTGGCAGTATAAAAACAAAATCGGGGAGTGCAGCAAAATGCCGCCTGCATACTTTTGTTTATACAGAATGCGCCTTTTTCGGGGCAATGGGGGGTGTGAGCAAGTAACAAAACGTGTAGCTCAGCGTGTGACGTAAACAGTGACGTGGGAGGGAAGCCGCGGCTGGTCAGTCCTTCGGCGATTCTCTCATAAGTCGGCCCGTCCTTCACCGTCCCCGTCATCTGACGGTTAATGGCCTCTTCATTTGCGAGGGCAATTCCTTGTCTCCCCAGTTGCTCATCTTTACAGTGTCTGTCAGGTTTGCGTTTCCCTCTTGCTACTAGCTGCTCGCTAATTCCTGCTATCAGCTGTTTCCTGTTTATCCACCGCCAGTGGCTCGCACGTGCAGCGTCATCAACAGCTCCTCCCACAAGTCATCAACAGCCCCTCACGTTGCGGAAGGGCACCTCGTTCTGTTTAAACTAAAATGGTTCCGCCAATATGTCTAGCCTACAAGGCGGATCAACTCGCCAACCTGGCTCTGTGTGTCTAAACGCTCGCAGCTTGCCAGCAAAACGGCCCAACATTCGCCGAAAATCTGGCAGTGTAAAAGGGGCTATTCTTTGGGTCATTATCCAGAGCTCATGACCATAGGTGAGGGTTGGGACATAGATGGACCAGTAAATCGAAAGCTTTGCCTTCCAGCTCAGCTCCCTCTTCACGTCCGGGGCAGTGCCTGAATCACTACCGACACTACATCAAACCACCGATCCATCTCACACTTCATTCTTCCCTGTCTACAGCAATACATTGTTTCGCTTCCATGCCGGTAGTTTTCTACCCAGAAGTCACTGTTGTTGTTAGCGCATCGTCACAGTGATTCTATCTGTATGAATGACATCAGCTGACAGGAATTAAGCAGGGCCTCCAAGCTTTTGCCAAGCAATGTGTTCCAGTGCCACTACAGTCATTCCCCTGGCTGCAATGATGGTGTAGATACACCGAGACATGGAAGAGTAACCAATCAGAGCAGACTGGACTTTTTCAGGAGGGGGGCTTAAAGAGATGGGCATTTCAGACAGAGGGTGAATAGACATATATTCAGGCAGACAGTTTAAGAAAAGCAATTTGTTTTTTGAACATTAAAGGGTGTAAACATGTTCATTAAAAACACAAAATACAAGTATGAACCTTAAAATGAGCATAATATGGGACCTTTTAAACAACCAAGGGGTGTTTGTTTTGACATTCTGCTGATGAAAATAGACCACGCTAAGATTGGGCATGCTGTTTTTTGTAATTATGTTGTCTAACAACTTTGCATGTTTAACCAAAAATGGCTTCTCTATATTCCATGTTGTGCCCTTGCCCTGGGCTGTGGTCCCAGTTCCCAGCTTCAGTTTCATGAGTGGGAGGGCTGGAGGGAGGGTGATCACTGGAACAGGAAGTGGCCTCTTAAAAAGCCACTGGGATGTGTCCGCATTAAACTCCCCCCCCCCCCCCCCCCTTGTCTTGTGGGTTTCAGTTGCACTCTTTCCTCTCTTAATTGGGGCCTGACTAACAGAAAGTAAATACATTTTGGGTGTGAAGCCATTTTAAACTGACTGTAAACTTTATCTTCTCTGTGTCATTAGTGCTTTTGCTTATATATAACTTCTGAATTTGTCAAGCTTGGGAAAATATTGTGTGTGTTGTCAGGGAGACAGTGGGTCTACCAGACCTGCACTGAATTTGGATTCTATCAGAGCACCGATTCGCCCAACCAACCATTCACTGGCTTCCCTCTTGTGTGAGTACACCAAACATTCCTCTCTGCGTACAGTAATAAACTCATTATTATGTCCCCCCCATTGGTCATTTTCTTTACAGTTTCCTTAGACGTTGCATTGTTGATCTGTGCTTCCTCATCTAGGTATCACGTGAAACAGTGTGCAGACTTCTACAACGTCAGTGCTGAGCAGCTGGCAGAGGCCGTGGCCCAAACCAATGAGTATTACGGTGCCTATGACATCCGCTCCTCCAGAATAATTCTTCCCAACGGGTCCATAGACCCCTGGCACGCCTTGGGAGTCACCCAGGACATCTCTCCTGACCTCCCTGCTGTTTTCATCAAAGGTGAGAAAGAATGCCTACAGGCCTTGACACACCCAACTGACTCCAGAGGACTCTCCACACCAGCAGATGGCGATAGATTTAAAAAGAGAAACTGGAAGACCGTCTTGATGCTAGTTAGCCAGTTAGCGCATTAACAACACAATCCAGTGTTGAAAGAACAGAGCATATTTGCTGTCCACCAATGAGCAATAACAGAAACCGTCAGGAAGCATTTCTGCTATAGAGCTAAATGGCTAAAGAAAAATAATTTGACCTTATGGAACAAGTTTGTTTTGGTCTCACTCCCTCTTGACTTCTGTTGTTTGTTTACTTTCCTCACTTCTTGCACTGAGCTGAACTGCCAATCAGAGTGATATCATTCATTGATGGGCTCCGCTGTTGCCGATTCAACTTAATGAATCAGCCAAAAAAAGCTGACGGGGTCAACGAGGGGCAGTGGTGCGGGACACACCACACTTATTTTGTTCCTTTTTTTTTTTTTTTTCAACACTTTAATTTGTGCATTTTCATTAAAAAAAAACCCCAAAAAAAAACATTTCGGACAAAAAGCTGAGGAAAAATGCACTTTTGTCAAAATCAGTTTCAGATATACATTTTTTTTCCTTAATTCCTTACATCAGTTTGAATTGTAGAAATAACAATAATAATAATAATAATAGTAATAATAATAAAGATAATACTTAAAAAATTATATTCTCTTTGAGGTATAGCGGAACACGTTCTCACATTCAGTGTTCTGTTGTTTCCGTCTCCTCTGTGGTCGTCTTGTGTGTGTCCCTGTCACTGTCATGGAGATCCCGTTTTGTCCCCCCAAACTCGTTTGCTTCTTTGTCCAAATTGGATTCAGAATGTTGATCAAAACAGGAAGTGTCGGAGTCTGAGTCCATCAACATCTCCACGGCTTGTGCAACCGTAAACTTTTTCTTTTTCTTTTCGTGCAGTTTACAAGCTGATGAATCTTTGTCCGGTTTCCAGCTGATCTTCTTCTTGGTTTATTTTTGGACATGGCAGTGCTGTTCTATTTCACAAGATGTGTAACAGCGCCCCCCATCTTATAACAGTGAAAACATGGATTGCTGGTATATCTCGTCAATAGTGTTAATGTGTTACAAAGTGATGTAACCAAGTTACGGCTGTAAAGGCAGGAATGCAGACGATGCATTTTGGGCAGCTGAGGAGCTGTGTCTGTAGGGAGACAGAGCTTCTTTTGGCCTAGACTTTGGGCTGTTATACTTTGCAGACCTTACAGATGCATAAAATGCTACACAAAACACTAAAGCATATTAGGTCCTCTTTAAGCTAAAATCAAATGTACAAAACATCTGATTACAATAAGTCCAGTTTTGTCTATTCTTGTTTATGTACAGCAGTTATAGCAGGTGCCTCGAAGGTACACCTCTCCTTTGACCACAGTTCATCATGAAGCCTTTGAGGAACTTCTTTAATCAGGAACTTCTTTAATCAGTGTGTTTGCAGGTCTAGAATCTGTTGAGTCACACAAGTAGAAGACTGAATTAAATTTGTATTGCTTTTAACACACAGAAGCCAAGAAACAGTTTCAGAGTAGAACAATGGCTCACTTGTTCAACTCTGACTTTATTAGGTGGATAATTGTTCTCGTAACTCTGAAAATCTTACTTGTACTGTTTATCGCTGCTTTATCCTGTATATTTTTTTGTCTTATCCAGGAACAGCCCACTGTGCCAACATGTACCCTGCCAGGAGCGAGGACCTCCCCCAGCTGGCTCTGGCCCGTGACCACATCTTCTTACTGCTCCAGAAGTGGCTGAACCAGTGACTGACAGCCGAACAGGCCAATCGACGGCTTTGCAAAGCAAACTAATTACTCTTTTGTTCAGATTATTGACATTGGAGTGAGACTGCTTATTTTACTGCCACATTTATGACTCCTTGAAAAGGCACTTTACACAAGCATCAGTAAGTACAAAGTTCAGGTATTTTAAATGAGTGAGATGACGAATAAAAAATACTTTTTTTAAGACAATAGAAGCTCTCTGCATTTTCAATTTTATTCTGAATGAACTTTTTAAAGGTCAGTATGTGTTTCTGGGCAGGGTGCACATTAAACTAGGAGTGGTAGTAAAGGTGTCTTTCTGAGACATGGTTCAGAATTGTCCCAGATAGCCTAGTTAAATCATTTTAAGGCGGCAACAAGTAGCATCATCCCAAAATTTTTCATCGCACTCAATAATCATCATTTTGCAGGAAAATTTTCTTTTGTACTGTGGAAAAAATGTGTAAGTATGTGAAATTGAACATTTTCCCAGCATAGCATTTACTTTTACAAACAGTTTGCACAGTCACTGCCTTTTGTTGCATGATATTGACCAACCCTATCTGCATACAGGAGACTTTACGTGGCCAACTCTTGACAAATACATTTCATATTGAGAAACTATCTTTCACAGCGATCTCTGTAAATTACAGGAGCTTTCAAAACCAAAACTTATCAGAAAGTCCATCAAAACCGTGACTGCACACATTTCACTGTAGCATTTGATGGTTCGACAAACACACTGAGGATCATGCAGGCAGCGGTGAAAAAACCGAGACTAAACTTTGCAGGAGAGAATACGCTCTGAAATGGCTCCAGTTCATGTGTTTGCATGGGATACGTGTTGCACAAACATGCACACATCTGCTCTTGTTCAGCACAAGTTTAGTCTTGTTTGATGATAAGAGTGTAACGACAATGTTGTCTTGGCTGCTCAACAGGAGCGTGATGATATCTCCAGCAGCACCCAGAGATGGAAACTGTCTAATTTGGACAGCATATTGCAACAGTCTCATCTTTTGTCTTGAAGTAGATGGATTTAGCTGAAGAGCAGAGTCTGCAACACTAAAGCAGAGGTGGCCTTGCCTGACATGATGATATTCGACAGCTGTGTGTTCATTCACTACCTCCAAAACACAGACACAATGACCCCACTTTGCTTGACTGTGTTTGTTTTCACAACAGCACTATCTCTGTATCTCAGCTGGACGTGCAAGACCCCGACTCCAAGCACAAACCACACACCCACGAAGACTGTAGGCCAAAATCCTGCTCTGAGTCCAGCCCCACTATGGGTGTCCCATGCTGTTGTTGTGAATTCCCAATGCCTCCACCTGGGTATTCAGTCAGACTGTGTGAAACTAATCTGTTAAAGCGGAGGTTCGGCTCACAAAATATACATGTAGAATGTATTATTATGACGGCCCACAATCCAGTCTTTGTTAAGGTAAACATTTACAAAGGATTTAGCCATAATTGCCCATACACTCTCATTTAATCCCCTGTAATTCAAATCCCCGCGCACCTACTCATAATCCTCTCTTTGGCTGCAGCAGGCATGTAATTGAGCCACAGCCTCTCCTCAGGTGTGTGTGTGTGTGTCACCACCCAACTGTATCCCCTCACCAGACAGAAAAGCATCAGGTGGTCCTTTGTGAATGGACCTCAGATGTGGGAGGGTTTGCCAACATTTTGCCACGCAGTGTTTATCCTGAGGAGGATATGCAAATACAAAATCACTCCATGATGAAACTCCCCCAAAGTGAGGTCAAGTAATTTGGGACATGAGGTAAAATGGAACACACCAGGTTTTGTATCTTGGGCTCTTTAAATATCAGCAGCCAACCACCAAACATGTTGTTGAATTGTTTTTACAAGTGTCTTTTACATGAAACAATCATTTTGATAGGCCTGAGATAACCAGTACGGGCAGAGCAAGGATTAGAACAATCACTGGTTATATCATGTTTTGAGGCTGCAGTCAATTTCTTTTATTTCTGGCCAAAAATGGCTCTTTTGATAGCAAAGGTTGTCGACCCCTGGACTAAAGGAATATGAACTTACAGGGTAATCGTGGTTTGAGGTAGTCAACAACTTGGTTTTAACATTGGCAACAGGACCAAAGGTCTCATTTATGGACATCCGTTACGCCCAAAACAAGGCCTGAGAAAGGGGTACGCCACTTCCCACACTAAAGCTGTAATGTATAAAAGCAGTGATGTATTTTTAATATTCTTTGGTGCACACCTTTTTTGGCTTTTGTCCGTACATACATTGTTAATATAGATCCTGCGCATTGCTTTATAAATGAGACCTCAGGCATCTCATTGAGATTATTTGTCTAAATGTGTAGCCACACCTTATAAAATGAAAGAAAAGAAAACAAAGGGACTGGGCTTTTAATTGAAGTTTTAAGGTACATTCCTTCATTACTGTCACTTCCTGTTGTAAACAATTTACAAGTTGTTAGCTGCGTCAAGTTAGCCAGAGCTAGCCAAAACTCACCGGAAGTAGATACACAGACTTAAATATTTTTTTTTTTTTTTTTTTACTTCTCACACAATACAAACGATAACTCGACAAAGTACAGCGAAAAAATTATATCAGCATTTGAAATGACTGTGTTATATTATAAAGTGAGTGAAACTGCATTTCGGCGGTAAGTCGTTTGGTTTTATTTTGAAAGTGTACCGGAAGCTGATGCTGTGTTACTGTGAGTTTCAAAGTAACGCAGAGATCCGCTTCATGCCCAGTTATTTGGCTTGAAGGCGGAGTTCAGTCCAATAAAGTCGCCTCTGAATCAGCGGTGGAGTCAGTACTACGTCTCACTTTCACTGGATTAAAGAGTTTTTGTCATTCACATCGCGGACGAACATTTGTTTCTCGTTTGGACGGCGGCGGAAAGCAGACTAATAAAGGTTATAGTTTCACCTGCGGGATAAGTCGAAGTAACGTCACCTCGCGATAGGTAAGGACTGTGTTTTTAACTTACTTTAACAGTAAACTCAACAAGTACAGCTATTAAAACAAGCGTTACCTTAACGAGGTTTAGCACCAGCTTGTCGCCATCATTACAGCGCAAGAAGTTTCCCCTGGCCATTTAAATAAAACGTGTAACGTCATATGGCGAACATTAAATAATGTATAGCGTGTCTGTCAGGTGGGGTTTGTTTGACACATTAAATTAGATATAAATAATTACAGTAAGCATAGAAACATGTCTGAGTAGGTTTAAGTTATGTTAAAGTGAGTCACAGCAATAGTTGAGCCACAAGTGCGCTTCACATCCAGTGTTGCTGCTTCCTTGGACTCCCTGCAGCAGGACGAGGTGCAGGTTTAATGCATGAAGCATGGTGGCTTTGTGTCATTTGTGCCAGTGCTGCATTTCCTGGACATTTGACAGACACACGACAAACTCTGAAAATTGTCTTCCTGTTTTATTGCAGCATTTTGGCAAACACAACCTACACAGGAGTCCCAAATTCTGGGCATATAGCACTCCCTCTTAGCTCATGTATATTTTAACACAGTGACAATTTGTCACTTTGCCACCAAATGAAGGATACACTGTGCGTCATTGTAGTCCAGCATAGCAGTAATATTTAAGTAATGCTCTTTGGCTGGTCATATATGTGTATTTTATTTGATCAGAAAGTCCTCTTGAGATTAAAAATCTCATTTTCACCAGTGTCGTGGCCAAGACAGGCTGCAACATAGAACAAAAATAAAACATTTACAGCTCTAAAACAAGCTATACAAAACTCCAAATGAGATTGCTATAAAGACAAGCCAAAAAGCATGTGCTGTAAGTGAACCATAAAAGCACAAAAGGGGCAGCTTCACATGATTACAGCTAAAATAAAACCTGACAATGGCATATAGATAATTGCGTACATAAATCTTGCAATATATCAAGCCAGGGATCTCAAGTCTTTGTGTCAAAAGACCATCAACTTGTTAGATTTTTGTAAAAAGATCTTGGTTCACCTTAGAACAAACTGCATGTGGAGGCTGTGTCACTGCCTTTTCCAAAGCTTGTGAGAACGGTCTCAGATTCAGCTGCAAATCTAATCAGCAACTAAACCACGACACGGCTACACACTAACCTAAACTTTTGCACAGCTCACTTTGAAACTCTGGAACAATAAAGAACAGTCACCAGCAAGGATATGTAGGCCTCCAGTTAATCACATAGATGTATTACGTCTCTCTAAGCATGCAAGCCAGCGGGCATTCTGGCTGGCTCCTGTGGCTGCATTCATTCTGCTTTTGTGAGTGGGGTGCAGGCTGAATCATCTTCCTAAAATGGCCCAAAAGATTTAATTCAGTCTAAAATTAAAATGAAAGAAGAGCCCAGTTTCAGTGAGGTGGTTATGGTTAGACTAATATTTAGACATTGTGAGTAAGAGTTAGTCAGATCCTGCAGCTCTGGATGAACTGATTTATTGCTTAACGGCAAGTGACGGTGGATGTGATAATTGTAGTTACCCTCGATGAGTCATGAGAAAGGAATATCAAACTGTCATGGAGATGATTTTAAGGAATGTCTATTGTTATAGATTGATGTCTGTGGTTGTTCAGGTCTCATGATGAAATGTTGATAATGCTCAGAGATCAATAATACATGCCACCAGAAATGCGTGTGTCTACTGTATGAAATCAACTGATGAGACTGGCATGGTTGTTGCTACACAATGCATCCAATCTGTTCTTTGTTTCTTACCAGGTGCTGTGGTGTTGAAGATGAAGCACCTCTCGTTACTCTGCCTGTACGCACTGGTGGCCTTGTATGGCCATGAGGTCGTGCAGTCCCAGGCTCCCACCTACGGTGAACGGGGCTCTGATCTTGGCATACAGGTGTTTCAGCAAGTAGTCCAATCCAAGCCCCTGGAAAATGTGGTGCTTTCACCCCATGGGGTCGCTTCCATCCTGGGCATGTTGCTACCAGGAGCTCATGGCGATACTCGGAAGCAGATCCTCAGTGCTCTCCGTTACAAGAAAAACGGTAAGGCAAGAGAAGTTCAGGTACTAGCGAGAGTTGCACTGATGAAAATTAGATGCCAGTTGTGTGTAGAATTACAAATTCATACTGTAAAACTTCAATTACTAGCCCGGGCTACTATTTGCTTAAATCACTGAGCTCAACAGGCCTATATTTGGGACAGGCCTTTAATTCCCTTTACACAAAATATGATCAAATCGTTTGTTTCAATCAGTATGGATATTACTTAAGCTTCAAATAACATATTAGTTGTGTGTTACGTTATGACACTTGTTTTACAGCACTTGGCATACCCACACCACACTACTTTATCTTGTTGTGAAAAACACTTTTGAGTCTTTTGATCGGTGGACCCTTACGGACTAAAGAAATATTAATAACTTACCAGGTAACTGAGTAAAGGACATATATGCTGACTTAATGACAGCTATAGAGGAAGGGAGTCACCACTTGTTTTTTCGTCATGCTGTGAAATCTGAAAGACTTACGGTCTTCTCTGGTGCTCATGGTTTCAGTAAAATGAAATAAACCATGCTAACAATGTGTAGCATGTCCATATTGACATATGTGTATGTGCATCTTAAACAGCTAACTAACCTAAGGTCAAGTGGGTAGTCAAAAATCTGGTTTTATACATCCAAAGAACTTCTATAAAAATAAACTTCTTGGCAACCAGACCAGGCCTCTATTTGAGACAGACATTGATTTGTGTAGCTACACCAGGCTAGTAAAAGAGACTGGGCATTTAATTTGAAAAAATTATTAAAAGTTTACTTGATCCGCACAGGCCCCTACAAGATGTTGAAGAAGCTGCACAAGAACTTGACGGCTAAGTCCAACCAGGACGTCGTGCTTATCGCCAACGCCATGTTCAGCCAGGAGGGCTTCCCCATGGAGGAGGCCTTTGTATCCACCAACAAAGCCAACTTCCAATGTGAGAGCAGGAGCCTGGACTTCAGCAACCCCCAGGTGGCAGCAGATGAAATCAATGAATGGGTCAACAATAAGACCAAAGGTAGGAGTCATGGACGAACGTAAACAGCTGCACACACAAGATGGAACATTCTGTAAGAGCCCTTATAAAGGCAGATGTGAGGATGTATTTGACAGTTATGATCAAAGTTTATAGTTGCAGGCAGTTACATTTTAAAGAATGTACCTTTTTACATTGTTGAGAGAACTCAAACTAAGAGTAAATTCATCACAGCCAAATTTATTGAGAATGGCTGATATGGAAACAGATGTGACTGTTCTTGTGGTCCGCCTGTTGAAGCCTCATTCAGCTTTCCGATCCCCCTAGGGTGGAGTGTTCAGAGTTTCGAGGGGTGTGTGGGCTGCTGTATACTTACCTGCAAGTCTATTTATATATCATACATCAGAGACAATATTCAACCCACCACTGAACAGACCACAGTAGAAAGCCTCGACTCTGTAATGTGATCAGTTTCCTACTGCGTATATCGACGTGTCCTGATATGATGCTGCATTAATACTTCCTTGTCTGTGCTCCAGTGAATATGAAAGAGATGGTTGGTTTTTTTATCAAACATTTCTGATTGAATAATGTTCCCATGTTGCATATTTATCCAGGTCACATCCCCAGCCTGATCAAAGCAGACATGCTGGACTCCGCTCTGACCCGTCTGGTCGCTGTCAACTCAATCTACTTCAAAGGCTTATGGAAGTCTCGCTTCCAGCCCGAGAACACCAAGATGAGGCCCTTCAACGGGGGCGACGGAAATGTATATAAAGTTCCGATGATGTCCCAGCTATCTGTCTTCAGCATCGGTGAGCAGTGATGTGTGAGAGGTTTCCTCTCAGAGCCTTCTGTGTCAGACTATTTGAGAAAATATTCACTATGAAGGATTTTGCTTTCATAGCATTGACTTTACAACCAATAATTTAGATATGTCATAATCCTGAGTAAGATATGTACTTCATTACATTTCACCACCAAGTGATGAAGATATTTTGTGCCTTAAGTAGAAAGTAAGGTTTTCCTGTAGATTGTAGTGGCATTGGATTCAGACTGGTTGAAATTAATTGGCCAGATAAGAAAGGAAAGAGCCAGTTGAGGCAAGTCAAATAAAATTACACTAAAATAATTGATTTTCTGTGCATGTTAATCCAGAGGGATTTGATTCATAGAGGCCTTCAGCTGCTTTCACCACAAATTATAAGGATTCATTCCTATTTTTAGGCATGCTGTATTTGTGGTTAGATTATTAAGGTATGTTTAGTCATACAGTATATTTAGTAAGATAACAGCTACTTGGGGTTTTCATGTAGTAGTACAGAAGGAGTGCTAGCCAGTAATTTAAAGTTAAAATTTTCTTGTGAACAAATAAAGCTGTCTGCAGTGATGCGGGCGCTGGGCAGGACTGTCGTGGTGAAGAGGGAGCTGAGTCGGAGGGTGACGCTTTCGATATACTGGTCCATCTACGTCCCAATCCTCACCTATGGTCATGAGCTCAGGGTAGTAACCGAAAGAATGAAATCTTGGATGCAAGCGGCCGAAATGAGTTTCCTCCGTGGGGTGTCTGGGCTCAGCCTTAGAGATAGGGTGAGGAGCATCTGGAGGAGCTCGGAGTAGAGCCGCTGCTCCTTCACGTCGAAAGGGGTCAGTTGAGGTGGTTCGAGCATCTGATCAGAATCCTTCTGGGCGCCTCCTGCACGTCCCACTGGTAGGAGGCCCTGAGGCAGACCCAGAACACACCGGAGGGATTATATATCTCATCTGGCCTGGGAACACCTCGGGGCCCACCAGGAGGTGGCGTCACTGGGGAGAGGGACGTCTGGGGTGCTTTGCTTGGCCTTCTGCCCCCGTGACCCGGCTCCGGATAAGTGGGTGAAAATGGATTGTTGGACAAATAAAGGTTGTGTTTACGTGTTAGCATTTCCTTCCCTAAAATACATTTACGAAGTCAATTCTTTAAGTACATCTTATCCTATACTTACCTCCGTGTTTGCTAGCCTGCAGTCGGTCAAAAACAACACAGGGTCCCTGTAACTCATTATTAAGTTGGCATATGTATCTTTGAGTAACCACTGCATGTTTGAGATGTCTTGGTTTAATCTTCGCTCAATCAAGCTTGAACCACAGACTGTATAAATAGTGGATGTAGTTACCATGATGTCACCCATTGGTTTGCCGACTGCCGTTTTGAAGCCTTGAGTTCGTCATTTTTGCCATTGCTATGTTGGGTTTTTTTGGAGCAAGAAGTGACCATATTTGGACGAGAGGGTGGAGGTGTGGAGGAGCAAGTCAGCCTGTCACTCAAGCGACCCTGTCCTTAAAAATGCGTAACTTAAGACCTCGATAAAATGTAAATGGGTGAGTTATGAAAAAATTAACTTAATAAATGTCATGAAAACCGTTTCTTGTACCAGGCTGTAAACATGTTTATTTCTGCTGTGAAGTTGGGCTGGTTGTTGGGCCTGTTTTGGAGCCAGCCTCATGTGGCCATTTGATGAGTTGCAGTTTTTGGCACTCCCACACTGGCTTCATTTTTTTAGCCTCAATTTGCCACCTGGTTTAAACACATTGCATCAAGCATGCCTATTAGAAGCTGTTGCTACTGTCAGATCTGCCAACTTGATGATTTAATGATTAAATTGTTTTTAGTTTTTATAATTCAGTTGCGTCAATCACCATTTTATGACTCATAGTTCAGCTTGTGTTGAGTTGTAAGAGAAAGCAGGCTGAGACATGCCTCAACTGTAGGATATTATTTAGTCCTGTGTGAAATGAAATGATATACTAGTCAGTCGTCTATATTTAGATGAGTTGTCAGAGTTGTGTTCGAGTGCTGTGGGTAGATCCTCCTGCAGTGCTGGAGTTAAACTAAGGCCATGTTCAGCTGTGAGGCAAAGACGTGCTTCTCTCTTAGCGTCCTGCTGTGTGCTGGCTTCAGTGTACATAGTCTGTGACTTGTTTGGATTATTGTCCCCAAATTACGGCACTTAGGTCATAAAGAGTTTGTAAAAGCCCTAAATCATTTAGCTATGGCTCAACACAGTTATGCTCTGTGAGTATAATGGGATTTACACATACTTGGCTTTATTACTTTAGAACATAATGTGCCGTGATTTAGTTTAATGGCCATATGAAGCATGACAAACTGTGTAGACACAGTTGAATGGATGTTTGCTGTGACATTATGTGCTTTGTTTGGCCAAACGTAACTTTCACATCTAAGTTAAACTGTTCATTTGTCATTCTTATTTGCAGCTAAGTGCCGTACGTGATGGAAATGTGGTGTTATTTAAAAAGTTAAAGGACCTATACAGTCCAGCGCACTAAATGCCATCTCAAGCTTTAAGCTATATTCACAACATGTTTGAATGGAGAGAAAAGCTCTCTAAAATGCATCTTGGAGGGCTCAGCAGAAGTCTACAACTATATTCCTGTGTAAAAGTCATAATCTGTGTGACTTTAATTTCACCGTTTTGCTATCTCCTCTTCCTTAAACTAACAACCTGTTGAAGAGAACATTTTGCTATGATAAACATCTGCTTTCTGGCAGGTCTTTTCTTAAGAAGAATCTGTTTGTCACCAGGAAATGATGCATTTTCCGTTTCTAGTTTGTTTATATCAAATAAGAATACAGAGCAGCGGTAGCCGTCGTGGTCAGAGAGACAAAGAAAATAGTGTCACCCACAGACACACAAAGTTCTTTAGTTGGTTCTATTTTGGTGGTTTGAGTTGAAGGTGTGAGAAAGAATAGTATCAGTAACATTGTTAACACTGTGCTACATTACAGAGAAATACAAACCGTACTAATGAACCTTCATTAATATAGGCCTATATTTTATCTCCAAGTGCACGTCACACACTGAGCGAGCCGCCTGTTAATGACGCTGTGGGCTAATGGGCATGTAGCTACTTCCATGTTTCACATGATACGTCATGTTTGTAGTCGACCAATGAAGATGAGTTTACATATCACCTTGGGTTCGTCCTTCACCTTCTCAAAATGATCCCACACTTTGGATTTCCTGCCCGACATGTTATTAACTAGCCTGTGGAATAACCGCAGGTACCAGCCCTGGAAATTAACCTGACTTCTGTCTGACTGCTGAGTGTGGACACTTCCTGTGTCTGTCCTTTCAAATTAAAGTCACACATGGTCCAGTCATATTGATTTATTTTGACGGGATGCACTGCAATGAATGAAACAGACTGGAGGCCTGTCTATCAGTGGCCTACAGTCTCTACTGTTTGCTGTTATCACTTAATGTGATAACAGCAAACACGTCACAGTATGTATGACTGAAGTCTAGGAGGGCTCAGTCTACACGTCCAGAGGGTGGACATTTGGATTCAGTCGTCCCTGCCATTATTACCCTGACCTTTGAAACTACTAACCTTTAACCTCTCCTCCTCCACCAGGCCTGGCTACCACACCTCAGGGACTGAAATATAAGGTGATTGAGCTGCCCTATCACGGCAACACCATCAGCATGATGATAGTCCTGCCCTCCGAAGAGGACACGCCTCTGTCCCGTGTCATCCCACACATCAGCACAGCCACAGTGCAGAGTTGGACCAAACTGATGCACATGAGAAAAGTCCGCCTGCTCATCCCCAAGTAAGACACAAACACACAACAGTAACTGTTCAAACATCTTTGACTGAATGCAAAAATAACACTGTGTGCTTGTTTGTGTTTATGTCTGTAGGTTTACTGCTGATGCCGAAGTAGATTTGGAAGCCCCCCTGTCAGCACTGGGAATAACAGACATGTTCATCCAGGATAAAGCTGACTTCAGACACATCAGTGAGTGAAAGCACAAGTAAACCAAAACCAAAAGTGACGCACTGCCTCAGAGTATTTACAACAGGTTTATTTGGATATGAGCAAGGCTTGAAAATATGAGAGCATTGTTGGCTGTTTACTGCAAGAGTCAGTGAGAGGTACGTCTCGCTGTCCAGTGTGAGAAACTGAATCACTTGTGTTCTCTTTGTTTCCCACAACTTTCCCTGAGTGATGGACTGAGAGGAGCTCTAAATGTAACACTGCAGTGCCACCATGTGGTGTAGTCTGAAAAGGGGTCTATAGGACTACTCCAGGAAAAAAAATCAGCTAGGGTCTGTCTGACAGATTTCGAGTGTTACTCAAGTGCCATCATGTGGTGTAATATCAGTCTGTTAATACCTTAACTTAATAATTAATTAAGGCTGTTATGACTACACAACATTTTTCTTGTGCTGTCATTATTTAGGATATGAGGTCCACCTGCATACTCGACTAGTAATGGTTGTATTACTCATATTCCCTGTATGTTACGTCGATCCCATCCCCTCTCTCAAACCAGTCGGACACTGGAAAGCCTCGTGTTTGCGTGTGTCCAAATTCAATCAGAGAGACTCTACGTGAAGTGAAGGAGGTGGGTCAATTTAAAACCAGAACCACTTCCACATCGAAATGGATGGGAAGCGAATTCTGGTCTGACTGCGCCATGAGGGAAATAGAGGAAGAACAACTTTTTCCACACACACATGCACAAACAGGACCTTTACATGCATTACATGAAGAGGTGTCAGAGCGAGGGGGCTGCCTTGGACAGGTGCCCTGAGCAGCTGGAGGTGCAGGTCCTTGCTCATGGTTACCTCAGCTTTGCATAGGAGGCGAACTGGCACCTCTCCAGCTGCCAGTCCACGCTCCGTACTAGGTCTTTACAGGGACTGCGACCCTCCGGGTTCCCAGCTGAGTCAAGTCCCTGCCGCTAGAGAAGCTCTAACCAGGCTAAAAAACTCAAAACACCCATGTGGGTAAACCATGAGCATGCAGGGCGTGGTTTTATCTTGTACACCAATGTTAGTACTTACTAAATGTTATCACAAGTGAGTCTATTATACCCACCATGTTGATGTGGAGAACACTGGCTAATCAATATTAGACTGGTAATAAAAGGCAATAATGGCATGCCTGTAAAATAACCTGTTGTGTGTGTGTGTCCAAAGGTAGAGTTTACAGCTGTTGTTTCCTCAGGTGCTGAGCCTGTGCACGTATCCAGGGCGCTCCAGAAAGCCAAAATTGTGGTGAATGAAGATGGAACAAAAGCAGCAGCTGCCACCAGTAAGTGTCCTGTGAAGCCTCGTCCTGGACTTATATGTTGAGCACAATACAAAACTGTTTGTGTAGTTGATGAGATTCTTTACGTTGGAAACAGTGTTGTACATTAACCTATGCTGTCATAGTTCCTGACATGTTTTTACAATGTGTTTGTGTTTAGCCGCCATTCTGCTGGCTCGGTCTTCTCCACCGTGGGTTACAGTGGACAGACCTTTCCTCTTCATCATCAGACATAACCCAACAGGTACAGTCGACTGTTTCTGCTTGAGGTTACCTTTAAAGGTGTATATAATATATTTATATCAAAGATCTAACATTTGTGCAACTACTTGAGAAATGTAACTTGCACAAAGTTTATAAGATTACTAAAATCTCACAGTCTGTTGGAGGCTTTAGGGTTAGTCAAGTCAGTTCATGAAAAGATATCCTGGGTCAGTTGAACTGGCTTCGTAGCACAGGCCTCAGGTGACCCAAAGACAGTAGTGCCTGAAGAAATGAGTGTTCGACTCTGATGAGTTCTTCCTGTCTCTGCTCCAGGTACCATTCTCTTTATGGGACAGATGAACCAGCCTTGAGCCCAGCCATCACTGGCCAGCCCCTGGTAGCATCAAGGCCAGCACGAAATTCTTCTACACTGCCACGCATGAACACGCACGCACACGCACACACACACACACACACACACACACACACACACACACACACACACACAGACTTTGCTGTAGACTTATGTACAGTGTGGACATGTGATGTTATTTGTTTTAAATATTGCTTTTTATGTTACCCATTTTCTGTAACGCATAACATGCTTTATAAAATGTTTTGCAGACTAAATTTCCAGCTGTTTTAATTTTTTGTATACTTTTTTGAATTTATTACGTTTTTAAAAAAGACTTTGAATGTCATTTGTGTATTTTCTCAGCTCTGGAGTAGGATAATCAGTTTATTTATCACATTACTGTTTCAATTTAAAGTTCTCCGCCTCAAGTCCTGTCACTCCAGTCGGTTCTAAGTTTCACTCCTAAGTTATGGCAATGTTCAGTATGAGCATCTTGAACATCTTGTGTTCAGGTACTTTACAATGATTGTTTCCCTCACTGAGGAAGTCTTCTGTTATCATACTTGCTTCATACTTGATCAAATAAATACACATATTTATAACATCATTGAGTTTGTGGTGATTGTATTTCTTACAAGGGAGTGTTTGTCTGTTGTTGGCATTTTTAATTATTACCTGTTCAGCTACAGAAATTAATTAACGTGCTTCAGAACAATTCAACTTTATTTGGGAACTATTAAGCAGATTTACTCACGTTTAACATTTTGCTTTTACCGTGGATAAAGTGGGCGTACAATATCACTCTGGACCTGGTATCGCAGCATGGAAAAAGCTCATTCTACGACTCAATCTGAGTGAAAATGTGTGAGTAAATACAATTTTTGGGATAGTGGCCATATTGGTAATATAAAATTAGAGATCATAAATGAAATATAATATTATTTAAAATAAATCTGAGTATTCCAATTTGGTTCTAATGTTTAAAAATATAAAATAGACACAGAGTTTGTCAAAAGAGTTTTAAAAAAACTTATTTCAGGTTTGCCGCCATCTTGGAAATATGCAAATTAAAGGATGCCTCCAATCATAAAATTAAACATTTTAATGTGTTTCTTATGGTCAAAAACCATAAAATAGACACCAAACATTTGTAGCTCATCTGGTTCAAAGGTTAAAGCAGAAATGGTATGTAGCTATATATTTACCACATTTGGTGCTTTTATCACAACTGAGCGATTGTCTTGTAAGCTGTGCCACTGCAGTATCACTATATTTGCATTTTTTCTTCAGTGTTGTGTCTCTTGGATGTCTGCTGCTTATGGTCTGGCACCTGGTCGCTATATTTTTACAAAGCCCTGACCTCACCTGAGCGCTGTGGGGGCACATGCCCAAAATGTAACGAGCACAGAAAATAAGGTGATAGGGAGGAATCGCAATATTTTTGACCAAATACCTTGATATCAATATTGTGACAATATTGTAGGGTTGACTCTTAGTGCTTTCACAAACTATTTACACAATGAGACTTTTGATAAATAACCATCAGTGATGTGGATATGACTAAGTGAGTAAAGGTAAATTATAGAACAGCCTGATAAGTTCAGAAAATGACATCACTTTACTGTAATGCAGCCTTTAAGACCAGGAAAAGACAACACTTATTATATTAGGATATTCAAGATCTAAGATGATATATTGTCTCACATTACTAAATTGATAGAATATCAATTTATTAATATTATTAATATGGAATGTTTTTTGTGATTTTGTTTTTAGCTTGGCTAATAATACATCCTTGATTTATTTATTCATTTCTGCCTATTTACTGAAGGGGAATAGTAGTATAATGACTGCTATAATTAAGTTAAATAAATATTGTCACAGTAAAAAATGCGCCTAAACTAGCTACTAGATATGGTATTGTCTTGTCACATGATCAAATAAAGCCTTGACATTAGGCAACATTAACATACATGTTGCCCAACAACCACCACTACATACCTGTATATAACAAAAATATCAAAGCAAATTATTATTTACTTAATTGAATATTTTTTCAAATATACAGTTCATTCATTCATTCATTCATTTCCGTAACCGCTTATCCTTTCCATTGGACCCTGGACAGGTCACCAGACTATCACAGGGCCAAATATACATTTAATTTAAGTTTATTAGTTAAGTTCATGGGGAATAGGCATTTGAATTTTGTTATAGATTATAATAGTGACTATTTTACTCAAATAAGAGAAAAGAAAAGGAAAAAGAAAATCATGATGGTCTATATTTTCTCTATATTTACGCCCCTGATTGAGAATAAAGTCAGGGTATTACGGTATCTGGTGAAACTGCTCGTGCCCCAGTCTTGCGGTGATTACGGTAATCCTGACAGCGGCTCCGGGTGTCAGCTGATCCTCCTTCACTGGCGAGTGAGGAGGAAAATCAGCTGAAGGAAAACACTGCTGGATACTTCAAACCATGGCTGCGGAGATCCACTCGAGGCCCCAAACCGCCAGACCGATCCTTCTCAACAAGATCGAGGGCCACACAGACGCTGTCAATGCGGCCGTTTTAATACCAAAAGAAGATGGAGTGATCACGGTCAGCGAGGACAGGTGAGTTTCACCAAGCAGGCTAACGGTAACGTTAGCCTATCGGCAGTAGCTAGCGGGCTCGGTCTATTTGCTGGTTAATACAATCATAATTCCCGGTACCCTGGATGAAAACGGACAGAGGAACAGAGGAAACAACAGGTTTTCTCTCCCAGTATAAAAATATTGGTTGTGATATTCCATATGGAGCCGGTGTGTTAGCAAAGGAGGGTGTGTGAGGGGTAAAAATCCATGAAGAGTAAAACGTTCCCATAATATAACCGCGATCAAACAACCGACCGTAATATATATATATATATATATGTATACGGTAATATTAAAATAGATTTTTATTTTATAAAACTGGGCTCTATGGTTCAACATTTGTCCACGCAGTAGTATTACAATGAGTTGGGCTGTATTGACGTAGCTAGTTAGCTAGCTAGCTACTTCTCATAGTAAACAACGCACTTTCCGAAAAAATGTTGCTACCTTCAGGGGCTCCTCGTAATCTATAGAGGTTTAATTCTTTTAACGAAACGGACCTTGCAGAAAAGATATTAATTGACCCATTGTGGTTTGGTTTTATGAGAACAACGATAACTAAGGGTGCCCTATTAAGTTGTTTATTTTTCTTGTTTACTTGTTGCTTTATAGGGACTGACATCTAAGTTACGCATGATTTAATACGCCCCTGAACATCACATCTTGACAATCTGGGTGCAACAGAAAATGCTTTTGGAGTAATAAACAACATAAAGTAAATACCATGTTTTCAACCAAACTTGAAGGCAGCAGATAAACTATTTGATAGCTCTCTTCACTTCACTCTCTGTGGCAGCAGCAGGGGCGTAAATACACACAGTGCGGGCAGGGTGGGGTCTTGGGGTACTTTGTGCCCCCCCCCCGAGTATAAATCCCAAGTCAAGTGGAGCACGTACGCACATAGCCTAGGCCATTGTGAGCATTTATACTTGTGTCGTTGTCTGTCTGTGTCACTCTGCAAGTCTGCAGTCACACCTCCAAACCAGTGGTTGGTAATGGGGTTTCTGTGAAGTGCTGTAAAGTTGAGTTGATTCAAAACACACATTAAACACACAGTGACACTAAACACACATTAAACACACATTAAACATGGCTTAATAGAGACCGTTTCAAACCCAAGTACACAGATCAGCTCACTATAACTCGCAGCATTCACAGACAAACACTTGTCTTTATCTGGACACATTTTCCCCACAAATACAACATGCTAACGTTATTAGCACAAGCCTATGGCATTTTACATTGTAAAAATTAGCCTAACGATGAGCATAGATTTCCCCTGCTCATATGAAGCCAGGATAAATCACACACAAGACTTAAAATGCTATTTTCTGGAGGCTTTATTGTCTTCACAATTAATTGTTTCTTATCTGTGAAATTAAAGCAAATAAAAGCTTTGTTTCCACTGAGGGAAATGGTTTCAGCTTACAGAAACAGACAGGAGCTCAGCGTCGCTGTGATGTGTGGTTACATTTCTGGGGAGGGGCACGTCAGGCTACGGCGTACAGTATGGCGACAATTTGACGCAGAAGTATAAATCCCGCTTGAGGCCTCCAATAATATGTTGGGTGGAGAATGGGCCTTCATGAGCGACTGCCAACATGGAAATATACCTATGTTCAGAGAAGAACTCTCATTGAATTAAATACAGTGTCGTTTGCTTTATATGCCCTTGAAAAAGTCAAACCAGTCTACATCATGATTTTTTCTTTATTTTCTGTAAAATAGTCAACAGCATCTATAACAAATATATATATGCTTATTCAAAATAAACTATATAAAAGTATTATAAGTTTTCAATTAATAATTTCTTATTTTCTGTATTATTTTTTGTCATACAGATGTTCAGTGATGATTGTTGGGTAATATGTATGTTGATGTTATCAGTGTCAAGTCTCATGATCTCTGATCATGTGACAAGACAACATGTGTACAAGCGTGCACTGGGGACCGTCACAGCTACCTTACATCACTGGGCGTTAGCCAGATAATCAAAGATGTGAAGGTGTAAGCATGGTCACATCTGTCTTTCACATTAGGGCTGTCATGCTTGGTTACAAGTGTGAAGAAGCAACATCCTCATTTATAGATAAAGGAACTTGAAGGCTGTGAAGAAATGAGATGCAGTTTCCATCACACATGTAACCGACTTGATATTCAATAGGGAAGTTGCAGGGTGATAATGTAGCAGTCTTACATTCAGGTTCCTGCATGAAACAGCTGCTGGTTTTGATATTGTGTGTGTGTGTGTGTGTGTGTGTGTGTGTGTGTGTGTGTGTGTGTGTGTGTGTGTGTGTGTGTTGCATAGCAAACATTTTACTGGAACAGAAGTAAAACCTTCAGCCTGATTTCTTAAAATGGTTGACAGTAGGGATGCACCGAAATGAAAATTTGTGGCCGAAGCCGAATAATATTAAACGCTTGGCCNGTTACTGCCAGAAAGAGAGAAATGTGAACGGCTCGTTTCTCCTCTGACACGTCACATACCTGTGTGCCGCCACGGCTCGGCTGTTCAGGTACCTTTGGGCAGTCATGACGCCAAGAAGAGGATATTATTGGAACTGACTTCTCTGTCGCCGGTAACGTTAAGCTGATGGCCGCTGTATTTGACAGGAATACATACTGTCTGTTTTTAGTCACAAATGCGAGTGCCGTGACGGGCAGATCGCCACACTGCCAACATTTTATTCCGCCCGTCACGACACGCCGTTTGATTGCGTTATCAAAACACGCAGCTATTATTCGGCCTTGCTTTTAACTTATTCCACCGAATAACGAACGTGTGGTTTTTTTTTGCAATATTTGGCCGAATATATTCGGTTACCGAATATTCGGTGCATTCCTAGTTGACAGTATCTTTTTTTAAACTTGTATGCAGCAAAGGGTTGTGGATTGAACTTGAACTCACGACCACTGCTGCAAGGACACAGCCTTTGTTCATGGAGCGTCGGCTCTACCAGATGAGCTGGACGCCCCCCATAACAGTAGCTCATTTTAAATGCACTTGAACTGAAAAGTTAAAGGAACACTTCACCAACTAAATGACCATTTGTGTATCAGTAAGTCATGCTGTGTTACCTTAAAGTCGTGAAGAAAATCTTTTTTCTTACATGCATCCATGGAAGACTGTAAACATATGGATTTATTGATGGATTTGGGACCATGTCTAACAACAGCAAAACCATTTAAAAACATCTGTTACAAACTGTCACACAGCTTGTGCGGTACAATCCAAATCTCATTTATCTAGTTGTGTGCTCAGTACTTCCCAAATACAGGCATTTTTGTTATAAAACCATAGTATTGAAGTCTGGCTTTGAAGAAAGTATCGTTAAGTTTCACTTTCAGTTCAGTTTTGAATAGTAAGGTTTTAGCTTCAGTGCATTTGGGAAGTACTGAGCCTATGACTGGATAAATGAAACTTGATAAGTCTGCACAATTGGCATACAAATGGTCATTTTGTGTGGTTAACATGGTTTTCAAAAACACAACAGAATGCTACATTTGATCTTTGCAAAGTTTTTTTACATATTATTTTTAGAGAGGGGTGCTGAAATGTGCACCATATAAGTGTTAAAATGTATCAAAGCACAGCAGAGTTTAAGGTTTAATCATCAACAGTAACATTAATGCAGCTTGTGTTCATGGCTTTGGTGTCTTTGGATAATACTAAAAAAACAATCTGCCAAGAATAATTTTCACCAGCTGAAGTTTTTCAGACACACAGTTAATATAGTAGATTCGTCACCCTGCCCCTGCCAGTGCTGTTTTGTGAAAAGAATCAAGCATTGTGTGTAAAGAGATTTAGGGCTGGTTTCCCAGATGAGGATTAAGCCCAGTGCCAAATAAGGGTCTCTCTCCAGTCGATATTTCCATCATGTATACTGAAAATTCTCTGTTTCATATTAAGTATATATTTAACTGCAGGATAGGTCCTGTAAACAGCAAGTAAAATATTATTATTAATCGACCTAATAAGATAACACAGACCACAGAATGGCCATTGAGAAGACATTGGAAATTGCATTGAATGTGTTGTTTTCCATTTTCCCTCAGAACCATCCGAGTTTGGCTGAAAAGAGACAGCGGTCAGTACTGGCCGAGCATCTACCACACAGTGTCCTGTAAGTAAGACTGCACTGCTTCATTTAGAAGAAGAACTGCAAATATGTGTGTGTTTACATGATTGACTGTGTTAGGAAAAAAGGAATACAGCAATACAGTGCACGTCTCTCCACAACATGGCGTGTGTGTAGGGACTTCCCTGCTCGTGGCTAATGTATACTTTCTCTCTTAGCTCCGTGCTCCTGCATGTCGTACCACCATGACAGCAGACGCATCTTCATAGGCCAAGACAATGGAGCTGTTGTGGTGAGTGAAGCTAACTCAAATGGCTTCATGCTCTTGGATCACTCTTTAGTTTGTTCAAGTAGTCTAGTCTAAAAAAATAACCTACATGTCTGGTTTAAATAGACCACAATTTCAATATTTGGACTCCTCTACATGCCTGCAGGGCCAGGACAGTTATTTGATTTGAAACTTGTTTCTTTTTTGTGTGTTTGCTCACCTTCTAGGAGTTTCTTATCTCTGAAGACTTCAACAAGATGAACCATGTAAAAACATATCCAGGTGAGATATCAGATGACGAGATATGATCAGCTTGCTGTCTTTGGTTTAATTGTACTCAATATTTGATGATCCAGGGGCTTTGGTCGGTTTAACAGTTGATTGATTTGCGGGATGACGCTATAAACTAATTGTCTTGACTGTTGTGTTCAATAAAAAATCCCCAAACAAAAATTCCCCAAATAAACAGGCCTTTACAAAACAAAGTTCAGATCAGTGGGGTAGTAAATGATTTCATCATCAACAATAAACTAAGATTAACCAAACACACAGCAGTCAAAGACTTTAACCCTGTGGCATCTTCCACGCCTTCCTTACACAGTGCACCTGCCTTTAGTTGAAGGTTCCTGAGACACCAGGTCAGGTGATGCATTAAAGTGACTCAGAAAATAGTAGGGAACTAGAATGACTTGCTAGAAATGACTCTCACACATTTGTTCTGTGTACTGGACTCAAAATCACAACTGAAATTTCAAATATTTAATAAAAGCAGAGTATTAGCAAGATCTAGCGCAGCTGACAAAACTGCTTTCATGTTATAAACCCTTCATTTTATCCTCTGTCTTGTATTCATTACTGCATCAAATCAGACAGATGTGTGTGCGCTTAAGAAACTAAAGAAATTCACTAATCATGCTTCTGGCTTTCAGTCTTTGTTGTTCCTTCCGTTTGTTGGCACATCACTGTGTTTCTTATCGTGTCATTGCAGACAACTCTTGATCAGCCGAACAGTGTGAATCAGCAGCAGGACTGTGGCCACAACACAATGTTGATTAGATTTAATTCAGGGGCCTGTGGTCGATATGAGCCGACTCTAGTAAACATCCTCATTGTCTTTTCTTGGCTGCATAGCGCTAGCACACTGGCACTGTTTGAGTGTTTAGAAAGGAGGTGTGCGTGTACAGAAGTGGTGACACTGATGTGCTGTGGGAATTTGAAAATAGAGTTGAATCTTAAAGACAACGATATATTTTTATGTTTTCACTCTGCAGCGATGATACTGGCTCGTTGATCATTGAGTTGATATATCGATCCAGATAGATGTATTGTTACACAACAGCCCAGGCAGGCACTCATTTATATTCAATACTAGAGCTGAAGCACAAACTGATTGGTCCATTAACAGAAAAGTAGTCTTCTCAAATGAGATGATTGGCTGCTTTTTTCATCATTGCAGAGTGAGAATCTTTGGGTTTTGGACATTGGGTCTAAAGCCTCCTCCAGACTTAAGTGCACACTTCACTGTGCAACATGGATCTGATAAACTTGGGTACAACATCATGTTTGATGTCTGCAGACTGTAGGATGACAGCGCCTACTGAATCACAGGCTACGATGTATGTTAGCTTCCCATTCTGAGTGTGTAAGGATGCTGCACAGGTTATTACTTCTCCAACTGTGAAGCACAACGTAGAGTTCCATGCTTCATCCTTCTTATCTTTACGCGATCATGGTCAGAGCTGGAGGACACATCATACAGGCAAGGCTTCTGCTGCCACAACTCCACAAGGTTTTCCTCTTTGCTGGAATCCCACACATTTCTTTTAGCGTGTTTTGCGTCCATGGCGAGCTGCTATCTGTCTATGTGTTTGGGTTTAGCGCTGATCAGTGTGTCACTTCATGCTGCATTTCTATTGGTTGGTTAGTAGGCGTAGGTGGTAACAGTAGACACACAGTGAGATGGTCATCCCAAATTTCTGACACTGTCAGATTTTATCCCAGGCTGTCTTTGATCACAGACCGTGTCAACGTCCATCCTTAAACCTCTCTGACTGTGTGATGCAGGACCACTGTTTTAGAGTCACGACCAAAGATATCACCACGTTTCCCTTATGTTGGTCATCGTTTGTCGTGGACAACCCAAACTGGCACACTGTTTATTGGGTTTAACAGAACAAGACCTCTGAAAATGTCAGTTGTGATGTGCTTTTTTCACAGTTTTTCAAGCATTTTAAAGACTAAAAAATTAATAAAGGAAACAATCTGCAGATGAAAATAATTGTCAGTTGCAGCCCTGGTCATAATCTTTGTTTGCATCAACACAGTTGCTGTGACTGCATCAGCAGCCTCTCAGCCTCCTCACTGGAGGATCATATGGAACTAATGGGCAGCCTGTTGCTGGTAAAACATCACGTCAGCGTCGCCACTGGAATGCTCCATCTGGTTTCCACCACTTGTAGCAAAATCAAGCAGCGGAGCCTGAACAGCAAAAACATGAGTCACTATCAGATCAAACAGGCCTCAGGATGTTTCTGTGCACTTCAAAGTCAGACAGGGCTTAACATCTTCATTTGCCTTTTGGCAGTCAGTGTTTCTTTCTTCAGAGCTGCAGACGAGGAAATATTGACCTTTCTTTTTTTAAGCAGCCCATTAGCCACTGCTTAAAAACAGCTTACATAGTATGTTCAGTCGGGTTGTAATTGATGTGACAGTGTGATGGAAAGGATTTTGGAAACTCCTCGATGTAGTTCAGATTAATTAAAAGCAAATGTGTTCAGCAGTGTTATGTGAACATGGTGACAGTGTTCTTTTGTTTAGTTGAGTTTATTTCAGTCATTTTCCAACTTGTAAAACACAAATATACTGCTAGACAGACAATACATAAACACTGAGTTAATGTTTTTTAGCATTATAAAAAACAAAACAGGACCCAAAGGTGTCAGCTAAAGCCTTAGCTTATTACACCTGCCCTTTTAACATTCATTGTTTTTGTCAGCTTCCTTAAAATATACAGAGCAATAAGAAACTGACGTAACTAAGTATATATACATTATATACGCCTGTTGTCTGCCCAAATATTCCACACACATTTAAAGTTGACTCTGGTGTTTATATTTCAGTTTTATATTTGTTAAACATCTTAAGATAAGACAAAAAGATAATAAACTTTATTATATAATCATAAAAAGTGCAATAAAAATCCTGTAGTATAAATAGTGCAAATAAAATACAGTAGTGCAAATTAAACTGTCACAAATAAAAACTTGAGTGCCAGTAGGAACGTATCAAGTATGCAACAGGTCAATAGTCACAATAGCAGCCCTTTGTGTTTAAATAATTTTTTTAATCTGTAGTGTGTATTGCACACTTTCATTTCTGTTTCTAACCCACTCCACAAATGTACTCCACATACTGAAACACATCTTTGTTCTGGTCTTTCTGTGAACATACAGTGTCCTCTCAGTTCATACTGACATTGTCTTATATGAAACAACCTCCGGACACAGTCTGGTAACATGCTGTTGTTTGCTTTGTACATCAGTGATGCTGCTTTAAGATCCACAAGTTCACTAAATGTGAGTGCCTGTGAATTTATGAATAATTTATGTGGCTAATCAGCTCTGTTTATGATTCTGATCGCTCTCTGCTGAAGCAAGTAAATCAGATTTGTAATTGTTTTATGTTTTTCCCCAAACCTCCACACAGCAAGTAAGTAAGAATGTCTGGATGCTAACAAGAAGAGTGTTCTGCACACTCTGCACAAAGGACCAAAATCATTGAACCAAGGACAGCTGCAGGTTACAGGAAACAAAGTAGTTAGTTAGATCTATTTAGGGAGTGTTTCACAAAAATGTGTCTTAAATGCTCGTTTCCAATTCCACGAGCAAAGAGTCTTTCAGGAAAAGGAGCACTCACAAAAGATTGTGATTGGTTTAAAGCAGTTGTTCCCAACTGGTCCAGCCACGAGATCCAGATCTCTCCTCAGTCATTAGATCAAGGTCCACACAGTTTAATGTATTGAGCGTCATACATGTGTTTGGCCATGTTGTCAAGCTAGTTTGCCGTCTCCTTTAGGTAGCTGTCAGTTGTCTCTATAGAAGAGCACTTCAAAATAAAAGCTCTGTCCCGGAAATTCGCTGTACTTCAAAATAAAGTGTGTTTTTTACAGACTTGACATTCAGAATGGACCTACGACCCACCAGTTGGGAACCACTGCTTTAAAGCAATACAAACAACCAGAAGCATTTTTCTCCCTTAGCACAAAATTATGATGGATTCAGCCAGACCTTCCTCCAGCACTGGCGCAGCACTAAAATGAAATGTGCAGAGAGGTCTGGCTGTACCAGACTACCTTAGATGTGATCCCCAGATGGGCCATTAAGACTGATGAGTGCAGATCGTTTGAAGGGATTCATCTGTCTTAGTCTGGATTACAGAGACACTTAGCAGACTCTCTGGTTGGATCAGCACATGGAAAGGGCAAATTAGTCTTATCCATGGCGGCTCGGATATAAAGCCCAATGAAACAGATGTGATCTTGTTTGATGTTCATCCACCATGGCTTGTGCATGTTTAATAATTAATGTGTGTGTGTTTTGCAGCCCACCAGAACCGTGTGTCAGATATGGTGTTCTCCCTGGAGAGCGAGTGGGTGGTGAGCACTGGCCACGACAAGAGTGTGAGCTGGATGTGCACCCAGAGCGGCAGCATGCTGGGGAGACACTACTTCACGGCCTGGGCCTCCTGCCTACAGTATCCTTCAATCACTCGCTGTGTGTGCAGTGTATTAAGAATATGAATCAGCTAAGTAGTGATATGTAGAGTCTGTTTCAGCCCTGACTGCCCACTCAGATACGATCATGAGACGCAGCATGCCTTTGTTGGCGATTACTCAGGACAGATCACGCTGCTGAAACTGGAGAAGCAGACGTACTCCACCATCACTACACTGAAGGGGCATGAAGGTAAAGACACACACTGCACACACACCTGCCTACACATAAAGAATCACATTTATCATTGGCACAGAACTGTTTTCTCCTAGCAAAGGTGAATCGCACAAAGCCTCAGAATAAATAGTTTGCTTCACATACTTCCACACACACACGCAGGCTCCTGATGCTGAAGCCAGATATGCAGATGTGGTCACGGTAAATAATAGATGACCCAGATTCCTCCACATAACTTCATCATGCAAGAAAATGAAAGAAATCCAATGTGATGACATATGCTCTGTGGATTCCTTACACAGTTTAACAGCTTTTAAACATGATTAAAAAACACTTATGTCATTTTAAGTGCCAAAAAAAGAAAGGGCCTGCATACATGAGGTCAAATAGAGCATTGAGCCACAAAAGCATTACAGGGTCTGACATTGACTTTCGAAGTGAGTAGAGCTCTGATAGCAGGATGTGAAACCACTTCTCCACAAGAAATCCCATCACTTGGTTTGGAGGATGATGACTGTGATGGAAAATGTTATTTCTCATTCGGCTTTGGAAATTCCCACATCTGCTTGTTTGAGTTGAGATCTGGCAGTTGTGTTGTTGTATTGTTATTCATGAAAACTCCCATGAAAATACAAGAGCTTCATCAAAGGATGAATGCGTTACTCAGATGGGATTCATGCTCAAGGGTTCAGTGTGCTTGTGGCTGAGCTAAGAAAATGTATCCCACAGCAAAAAATGAGCCCCAAGGGTGCTCTACTGTGTGAAACAAACACTTCCCTCTGTTCTTCTTTGGGCACTCATCACACATGTGCTCATGAGCTTGTTGAGAAGAGGGTGAGGATGACTCATCGGACTTGATGAAGATCTCTGTTTCATTTTTCCATCTCTTTATTCCTTTTTGTCAACATGGGTCAAGCTCTTGTACGTAAACATCAATACTGACATTACAAACCTTGAAACCCACCACTGAAACTTTTACTTTAAACTTTCACTTATCTGTTGGCATAATTTACTTTAACCTACATAAAGCCTGCCTCTGTACGGGACCACATATATTGTATACTGTAAATTTATACTTACCTGCAAATCTTGAATAAGAAAAAGATGATTTGTCCAAAAATGAGTCTTAAATTTGGTTAAAGTATTGAGAAAAGCTCTAAACAAAAAAGGCATTAAATTTAATATTCTTATACCGGTAGACACCCTGTTAGCAAAGACATATCATCTACAGGTCAGCCAGCTGGGACAGATATTGTAATTGTGCTCTTGCCTCTTGAAATATAGAAAATATAAAATAAATTTGGCCTAAGCAGTATATGCTTTTCATGCCTTCATACTTCCCTTCAATTCACTGGAGTATACAGTGTGTAACTGCAAGCGATAGAAGTCATTGTACCATGCAGCTTACGATTTTGGGTTGGGTGATTTGTTAAAATTTTCCAACCGGCCACTCTTAGCCTAGCAACCTGCGATAACGGATATATTCGTGCAGGTGTGTTTCGGCGCCCTCCTCGTAGTTTCAGCTGGGAGATGTATTCGAGCAGAAAGTTTGTCACATTCCACAAGTTAAAATGTCATAAAAGGAAATATTCCTGCACCTATTTACTTATTAAACAGAAAAATACAACCGTGCACTTCTGAATTCAAGTTCAAGTTTCTCTTTTCCACCGAACTAAGAGTAGCTTAGTTGCCATGTTAACTCATAAAACACTCTTCATTCAAACTCAGAAACAAAATAAAACTCAGCAGATTTGTCTCAGTCCGTCTTCCCACTGTTCCAACAATCACCAGCTCTGGTTTGGTTTGAATAAAGCCTTGATTCACTGAGTTATGTGTGAAAATATGCTCGCTGTACATGCTTTTTGTCCTGCTATCGTCCTGCTGTCACTGATCGGCTTTTTACTATTACTGTAACGTTACCCCCACCACTCACAGTAGCCATCTTTCTCAGCTGAGCTTCCTGTTGCACCATTAAAGAGTGACCTCTGGTGGCGCATGCTGTACACTACAATATATCCCCTCAATGCAGCATCTCCGTATCAGTTTGATAAAAGAGGAGCATCTGTATTTTTGAAGGTATTTAAAATCATGCCATCGGGATTTCTGTGAAACTTTGATAACGCCCAAGCCTAATACAAATCCTTCCACCAATTATATATTCTTTTTATTTCCTACTTCGCTCTTTGATCTCTGTTAGTGCTCATGATGATACATATTAATATGACTGATAATAATACACATTATTGGGTGTGGTGTGGAGTTCAAGCTGTGTACAAGCAGGAGTTCCTCCCAGATATTCAGTGGAAAATATGATGGATTAAATTTGGAAAAACAGAATGGAAAGGTCAGAGCTCACCTTAGTCTGTCATCAGAGTTTTTCTGTTTGCTCTCGGTGGAAGTGGTTCTTTTTTAATATATTTTCATGTTTAAATATTTGCCTTTCTTTTCTCTGATGACAGCTGATGGGAGCATGCCTTCAGCAGAGGATAGTGAAGTTATATTTAGTGTTTTGTTTGGTGCTTTTCACCACATTAGCTCCAAACAATGTCAATAATGTGGTTAGGAATACCGATCCCAGTGTGTGGTCTGGCTCCCTACAGTTGTTTATCATAGTGTGCTGTCTGTGGCTCTGTGAGAATGCTTTGTGTAAAAGGCAGAGTACCCTAAAAGGCTTTAAAAGCCTGTTCGATGACAAGTTTCCATGGTAGTATGGTGCACTGTGTGAATGTGGTGGCCCTGTGACTCATGTACAGTCACTTCCAGCCTAATCAGTCCACCACCACCTGCCGCAGGCTATTATTCATCATATGACTGGTCTCACTTCAAGAGCTTTATTGTCCCAGAGTCTCAGTGAGTGCTGAAGGTTTCAGTGGAAACATGGAAAGCATTAAGTTGTTGCAAGTTGACTTGTTCGGAAAATCTGTGAGTTAACAAAATCAGAAGTACAGTTACAGCATTTTAAAGGCATCAGCTGTTTGCTGTAACAACATAGCTGTGTGCTGTTGTTGGCCACGGACAGAGAACGAGAAGGCAGATGGTCCGTGCTGTGTAGTCGATCAGCTGAATACAACAGATTTCCTGCTGATTTAAAGCCAAAGGCCAAGAATAGACATGTAACTTTTAGTGATGCGCAATATGGATTTTTTCAGTCAATACCGATAATGGATAACCGATAATTACCTGTTTCTCATGGCTGATAACTGATACAATAACCGATCATTTCACATTTTTGCATTTTAAACAGAAGTGTATAGCCTGTACTTCTTGCACACCGGAGAGTGAGAAAGGCTGCCAGTATTAGGCTGTGAAAAAGAAGGGGTACTGTCAAATGGCCTACCCTCAATGCCCGGTCCCCATATTTCCCAGTGCTACAGATAAACATAGTAAATGTGAGGATGTGAAAGTAAAGTCAACTTTAATCAGTGTATGATTTAAGCAATATCTGTATCGTCACCTACATTTCTTTAAACACATCCAGGCACTGTCTCATCACCACATCAAAGCACCTCAGCACCATAATGTTGTCTTCCTCTGGAACAGTGAAACACCTCACGTTTTGCTCTCTAGTCAGCCTGCAGCAGTTGTTGTTCTTCTTCTCTATGTTTATTGGCCGCTGTCAAACCAACTTTAGAGGTACGTGTGCTCCCACACACTATGTTGGGGCGTGTAGATGCTGCCCTTGTTAAGTCAGTGAAAGCAGTTTGATTTTGTGTTATCTGCACTATTTATCGGCTATGATTTTGATTATCGGAATACCACATAATAGTAGAAACGTCCCGGTATCGAACAATAATTTATCAGTCCGATATGTATCTGTGCATTCCTAATAACCTTTGTCAGTTAAAAAAAGCTTTAAATGCTAATACTGTCACTCCTTAAACTGTTAGCAATGAAATCTTTCAGTGGCCACCTATATTCAGACCAGTGACAGCAGCCTTTGGTCTGTTTTTTATTTCTAATTATGTTTTTAAATATGCACCTTGTTTCAGGATTTTAATTTGGGATAGATTTTTTTTTGGGATATTCCTTATTGTTTCTCACATTTTTTCTGACTGGAACTTTTTAGAGTGTTTTTAAGGCACCTGAAAAGTTGGTGAGCAATGTTGGGGATGGCAGTCAGAATCAGAGGAAACAAGAAATTTGACTCACAGGTGTTTTCACACAGGAGCTGTTTGCCCGGGGCTAAAAAAGCATTAACACTGGCACAATCCTGACACAGCTGAAGTGGGCTAACCCTGACTTCGGCCAAGGGCTTAATGGCCCTGCTCTGGAGTAGGGTTAGCCCCAAGTCTGCAGGGTTATTCCCTGAAAATGAGCTTACCTTAGGATATCCTATTTATTGTCTGTGGAGCAGCTCTGGACTTTATACCTTATGACATCACAAGTTTAAACTTCTCTGGTTTTCAGCTTCAAGAGAGAGTGGGTAGTAGGGCTGTACCCAAATATTCGGATATTTGAATATTCGTTTCTATGGGTAGGTATTTGTTATGAAAATTTGGTATTCGATATTCATTTTTTTATTTACTTTTTTTTTTTTTTTTTACATATTTTTTGGTGCTAAATGTAGTCTTTTTGTTGTTGGTAAATGTAGGATATCAATAAAAATCTAAACTTTTAAATTGCATTGTTAAAAATATAGTATGGCCTACCAACGGAGCTTGTGTGCACGGCACGCTTGAGCGCATCCGTCTGAGGCTGTGGATCAATGCCA
>NC_065507.1:2035782-2048093 GCF_006386435.1 Epinephelus moara | reverse complement strand
TTAATCAGAAGACAAATTAAACAGGATGACTAGCCCATGTGAAAATCAAAAGAAAGCATAGAATAATGTACTGAAGGAGACTGTTGTGCCATCACATTTTTTGTGGTTTGAGAGCAAAGATCCGGTCGCCGCTGTGCAAAACTCCGCAATACAATTAGGTCCGAAAAAACCCCGGAGTCGGGACAGCCCTAGTAAGTAGCTCATGTTCACAAATCTTGATTGCACTTAACGAGGCCATTAATTAACATGTTGGAATTTTTAATTTAAGCGGTGTTCTCCTTTAACATGAGTTACGTGTTCTTACTGACATATAACCCAGGGCTCGTTGAAGCACAGTGTGAATCTGGGCTAAGGTTTCCTTGTTGCTTTCAGGTTAGTTCAACAATAAATGTTTATATTATATTGATTTGGACATTACACAGTTCTAATTGGGCAGCTCTTTGCTTTTCCCAAATCAAGTATTCAGGATGTCCGCTCTGTTAACAACATACTATAAGCTTACAGGGTGGTAGCCTGGAGGAGCACCACACTCTTCAGCAAGTGAGGAATGAAATACTCCTATAATTGATCAAATAATGAGATCTTGGTCACATTAAATCAGTATGGTGCACAACAATAGAAAAACAGGCCTCATTCAAATTCAGAGAGAGAGCATCCTCCGGCTCTAATAAGCTCCAGGTTTAAGGTGTTTGGTCAGAGCTTCCTGTAGTTCTCCCAGCAGGCACCAGGTGGAGCCAACAGGTCAGATAATAACTGTCCCTCAAGAGACAGAAATAACCCATGTAACAAGTGTGTTTCTTTCTCTCCTCTCTTCTCCAGGTAGTATAGCGACCCTGTGGTGGGACCCTGTCCAGAGGCTGCTGTTCTCAGGGGCCTCCGACCACAGCGTCATCATGTGGGACATCGGGGGCCGCAAAGGACGAACGTTACTGTTACAGGGACACCAGTAAGTCCATCTGTGCTGAGTTTACGTCACCTCCTTGGTGTTTGTCAGGGACTGGGAGGCTTAAAATCAGAAGGGAAGGTGGTGTCAGTAACAGCTGTCCCCAGGCACTGACTCTGCTTTCATCTCCACCTCTCGGCCTTCATACATATTTCACCACCTGTTAGTCCCCCTCCCCCAGTTACAGGAGTCATCAGCAAAGCCCATGTACACTGACGTGTGCAGGATTTACAGTGCAGAGGTTTGTCTCTCAGACACCTGTAAAAATGAGAGTTGTAATGCCCTTGTAGTTCTGACAAGTCCTAAATCCTGGTATAACCCGGCCTTTAACTCTTTTGGCACTCCTTTTTCCTTACACTGGATTTTGCCTTTTTATGTTTTGGCATTTGAGTTTAAAGTTCGTCTTTATACTTGGTGGTGCTTTGTGTATGAAAGCAGTGCTGGCAGGGAGCTTGTAGTGGGTTTATAAAGTACTGGAAATGTTTGCCGATTCATGAGAGCTGCTTAGACTGAACTACACAGTAAACAGGAAGCCTAAATACCAAGAAAAACTGTGATGAGAGGCTGAAGAGCTGCAGAGTTGGGTGTTGATTCTCACTGATTTTTGCTGAAAATATTGCTTAATTTAGGTTTAAATTATAATTAAATTATAATCCTCGTTGCTTTCCTCCCTATTCACTCATTCTCTGTATTCATTGTCTCCCTCAGTGAGCGTGTTCAGGCCCTGCGTTACCTCCAGTTGACCAGGCAGCTGGTGTCATGCTCAGCCGACGGAGGCATGGCAGTGTGGAACATGGACACACAGAGAGAAGAGGTTTGCATCACTGTTACAACTGCCTCACACATAAAGAGTGTAATGATACAGTCAGCTTAGACTTTGGGAAATGCAAGGTTTGGGTACATTCTTGCAGCATGTGCCTTTTATTTTTCATGCTGCTTGCATTGGTAAAGGTGATTTTTTTTGCAGCACTTGTGAGTTTCTGCATGTTTACTGATGGCCTTCTACTGCATGTGTCTCTGCAGGCGCCCCAGTGGTTAGACAGCGACTCTTGTCAGAAGTGTGAGCAGCCTTTCTTCTGGAACATAAAGCAGATGTGGGACACTAAGACCCTGGGGCTCAGACAGGTAGGAGAGTCTGACCAGTGTCTTCAGCAGTATTGATGCCCTCAGCCCACCAGTCATGCTAATATAGGAGTGTTTTTCCTTTGTGCAGCACCACTGCAGGAAGTGTGGCAAGGCTGTGTGTGGGAAATGTAGTTCTAAACGCACCACGTTCCCAATCATGGGCTTCGAGTTCCCGGTGCGGGTGTGTGACGCCTGCTTTGAATCCATCAAAGATGAAGAGTGAGTAAATGGCTTCTCTAAGTTTTGTAATAAAACATAACAAAATATGTTGAGTTTACTCAGAGCAGCTGTGATTAAATGCTGTGTGTGTTTGTGTGTGTTTTGCGCAGTCGAACGCCATTGGCCACCTTCCATGAGGGAAAACACAACATCGCCCACATGGACATGGACCCATCCAGAGGCCTGATGGTCACTTGTGGAAGCGACCGCATTGTTAAGGTCAACAACAGTTCTTTGATACCAGATAATTCATGCATGTATTCAGGCAGTGTCACACACAGAGTGATCACACAAAGACGAATCAAACCAGCATATTTTTTAAACTGTTTATCAGATTTAGATTCCTGGTGTGGAATCAGAGTGTCTGCAGGCAGTATGTGAACAATCCTTCATGCACTGCATCCCATTGTCTGTGTCTGTTATTAAAGAACAATATAGACACTCTGAAAATTTTGTAGTCACTGTGGTGAACTTAGGTTCATGTTTGCTACACAGAGGAAACAAAGCAGCAAAGCTTTCATAGGAGCTCCTTAAAACCACTGCTGCAACATAATCTACTCCTCTGTCCATCTCATAGACTGTATAAAGAAGTGGCTGTAGCCCCAAGGGGCCGTATTCCACACTCTGAGAGAGCTCCTAACTTAGCCTGGAAATTTATAGTAAGGAGTCCTGACTTAGGAGTGATTTAGGAAAGTTCTCAGAGCGACTCTGAGCAAGGAAGGGACAGAAAGTTTTACCTTAGTGAGGACGTGTGGTCGTCTCCATTGCTAGGTGTGATGCTATCTTTTATGTGATTGGTTGTTACAGACACGCCCCTTTGTGAGCCTGTAAGGTGTGGACACCCAGTAGAAATGAAATTAACTGCTGACAGTTAAAGGGTTGTCAGTGTTAGTGTGATCACTGCTGATGGAAAGTTGGGACAGACTCAAGTCATCTCTGCTGCACGGTTGTGTTTTTACAGTTTTCCATATATCTTAGTGTTGTGATCATTTTATTAACTCACTGCCATCCAGTGCTTAGAGAATATGTCTCCGACCTCTTTGTGTTTCCACCATTTTCTCCTCTGATTAAGAAACTCTTAAGCCTCTTAAAGTCCCCATCCCTGCTCCTAACAGTTTGTCACTTTCGGAGCTCTCTTAAGGTCTGTGATCCTTTGTGATAACTTTTATCTCTATAAGAACTTAGTCTTAACTCAAAGGAGAAATTCTAAGAAAATATCAGGATGCCAAGAATGTTCTTAGATTTTTTTTCACTAAGAGCAACTCTTAGCACTTGGAAGCTTTGTGAATACGGCCCTTGGGACTGTATGATACACCGTCTTGATGGCCAAACTGCCAAATTTGAGGCTCCAAAACGGGTCCACAAACCAGTGGGTGACGTCACAGTGGCTATATTCAAGCAGACAACTGTCTATTCTCCATTAAACTTTTTCAGTAGGGCAGAAAGAAGAGAAAGACTTTTCTTTATAAATCACTCCGATGTTCAAGTGTGGAGGTCTTGTACATCTTGTAGAGCTTTTTTTGTAAGAATCATTGCTTTCTTTCTGTTAATTTCCATTGTGCAATTTGGTTAAAATGATCAGTAAAACTGTCTCAAAGTCTTAAATCTATCAGATTAATAACGTGTAAACATCCTGAAAGTGCTGAAGCAGTAACACTGTTCTCTCAGTGATGATGTAGAATGTTCAAACGCAGCTTTGCACCAGGCCGCTGTCATTATTATTGGCTGTTTGTCTCCACAGATCTGGGATGTGACGCAGGTGGTTGGCTGTAGCTTAGCAACAGGCTTCTCCTCGCGCTGATTGGTCCAGCCCAACTACATGCCCCCCCCCCTTCATGCTCCGCCCACTCTTCCACTGTCATGGAAACCCCTCTGTACAGTACATCTCCCCATCACTCCTGTGATCCTCTGCTACAACCAGGCCTGCTCTCGGTGAATGTGTGTGTGTGTGTGTGTGTGTGTGCGTGTGTATGTATGTGTGTGTGTATCGACAGTCCTCCACATTCTTGTTGCTTCTCAAAACAAATCTTTACTTTCACTAACCGTCAGTCCTACATGAAAGTGTGTGTGGCTAATTTTTCGACTTTTTGCTCTGATCCGAAACAGAACCCGAAGCACAATTTTGTGTGTGTGTGTGTGTGTACATGTGTGCATGTATCGTAATGGTTTCTCCTGTTGGGAGGAATGGTATTGGTATTAGTGTTTACATTATATTAAATTTTTCCCATGCTTCTTTTGACAAAGGTCATTTTTTTTATTACCCTCATACTGTAAAGTTAGGTTTCACTAAAGCGCTGACCTGGCAATCCTGTACAAACATACACTAGCTTGCTTATTACTGTGGCCCACTAACTACCTATTAATCAGTCACTGTAACGTAACAAACAAACCCTAACCATCTGTATATACCCCTGCATCATGTGTATAGTCAGTCGATGGTTGCTTGAAATGACTCACTGATCAAAGCGATCAGCTTTTTCTGTCTTTCTTTCCTCTCTTTTTCAGCTTTCTTTTCTTTCACTAGTTGGCCTTAAATCACTCTCAGGAGGTTTTACATCAGTAGGTTGTCACTGGGCGGGGGCTCGTCATGTCAGTTGTAACCATAATTTATGTGTAATCACTCAGCGCGATAAGGGAATCAATAGAACAGCCTCTTTTTTTTCATATACAAAGTAAATCTCTTGATACACTCAGAGATGCTGCCGTTGAAATTTGATGTGTTTGTCAGATGCTTGCATGACATCACTGACCCAGCCAGGTGAGGCATGGGAAATATGAAAAGCATTACCATAGTAACATGCACCGACAGCAGCAGCATTTAACACCCTGTTGCAGCCGTCCTGAGGTGGACCAGTCAGACTACAATTCAAGATTTGAGGAGTTGGGATCATTTCAGCCTCCAATATTGTTTTGACAACAACAAGTTTAAAGGGACAGTTCACCCCCAAATCAAAATACATATTTTCCTCTGACCTGTGTTGCTGTTTATCAGTCTAGATTGTTTTGGTGTGAGTTGCAGAGTGTTGGAGATATCAGCCATAGAGTTGTCTGCCTTCTCTTCAGTATAATGAAAGTAGATATCACTCGACTTGTGGTGCTCAAAGTACCAAAAAATGTCTCTTCCAGACATCATTAACTGGTTACTCAAGATAATCCACAGACTTTGTTTTGAGCAGTTTCATGTAGAAACTATTTTCTTCCCACCTTATCACACACGCTTCCTTCTGTGTGGTGATGCAGTCAGTGGGTGTAGTTCGGTAGAAAGAAAATAGTGCCTACCTGAGACGGCAGTGTATTTAGAAATCCAGACGATAAGATTTTCAATAACCTCAAAAACACAGATGCATATCTCTATTAAACTCGTACAGAGAGGCTGTATATCAGATGTATTATACATAGTGCTACTGGTGGAACAGGTGGAACAGGTCAGCTGAGCTAGGAAACATGGCAACTGCAGGTGCTGGGGATAACGTTACAAGACTGTCGATGTGAACAGCATAGAGAGACCGCAGAGAGAGATCGGCGTCCTTATAACTTGCAGGATACAAAGACACAGCTTTTGTCCTTATCTGGACACATTTTCCCCACAAATACAACATGCTAATGTTATTAGCATAAGCCTATGGCATTTTACATTGTATAAATTAGCCTAGCAGCTAGCGAAGTTTTCCTCTACTCATATGAAGCCAGGGGCAACAGCAACATTTAACAAAGGTAACGTTACAAAATTCAGCTCCATTACAACTCACAAGGTTCACTGACAAAACAACTGTCTTATACTAAACACGTTTTCCAAACAAATACAACATGCTAACGTTATTAGCACAAGCCTATGGCATTTTACATTGTATAAATTAGCCTAGGAGCTAGCGGAGATTTCCTCTGCTCATATGAAGCCAGGATAAATCACACACATGACTTGTGTCACTGCGGTGTGTAGTTTGTGTGACATTGGTTTGCTGCAGAAGTATAAATCCAACTTGACTAAGAGTTTCTGTTGATTTACAATAAGGAGTGTTTTAGGATGAGTTAACAAGTCAGTTAAGATAGTCTTAGTTTGTTGAAGGCAAGACACTTGAATTCAGAAAGTGTATCGTCGTATTTTTGTGTTTAGTAAGGAAAATAGATGAAAGAATAAAGTATTACCTTTTTTGACATTTTGTTGATTGTTTTAGAGCATTCATTGTTTGTTAGACTTAAAACGTAGCAAACTGGGAGGTCTGGATTATCTTCAGTGATTGGGTCATAATTTTTTTTTTAGTTGCATTATATTCGAGAGAAGGCAGACATCTCTCAAAGTCATCTCTCCAACGCTCAGTAACTCACACCAAAACAATCTAGATATATAAACAGCAATGCAGGTAAGAGGGGTGAAATGACTCTTTAAACAATGTAACAGATATTTATCAGTCTCTGTGAAGAACTTTAATTGTGTATGTGGATATCACACAGCACTCAAGGTTTATACCCAAGATTCTAACACCTCATGAGAATTACTTTCCATCTTTAATTTAAAAAAAAAAAACATAAATATTGCAAGTTTTTTTTTTGTGGTGCAAAATTGGATCTCCTCTCACTAGAAAGGCACTTAGGTTTTGGAGAGGTACTCTAAACTACATGTAGCACTAAATGCTGGCGTGTTGAATCGTCCCCAGCTGAATGGCGGGTCAGATCAGAGCTGCCTGTGTTCCTTCAAAAGCCTTAAAGAGAGAAGGACACACTCACAAAGCCTTTTTAGTGGTTTATCAGTGCTTACGACTGTTCGCTCATGCTCATTCATGCTCATGCACTCAGTCTGTTCTGAAGCTCTGGATGTCTCGTTTGCATTTCCTTTCATCCTTTTTTTTTTTTTTTTTTTGCCCTGAGCTCTCCTGTCCCCCCCCCCCCCCACACACACACACACATCTGTGTATCAAGGATGTCTCATAACGCTCTCACCACTGCACTGAATTGCACAACTCGTGGTCTTTTGTCTTTGAATTAAACAACATTTTTTTGTAAGTTCAGATTTGGGTTGGGTAATAGCTGGATTCGATGTAGCGTCCCTGTAAATAACGGCTAGTATCTTCTAATGTTAGACTAACGCTTGCCTTATTGTAAGTGGAAATAAATAGCATTATAATGTGGGAATTCCTGATTTTCAAAATGTAGTCACATTCCAGGTTTTTGATCATGTAGTGTATATTTATATTTGTAGTAAAGTATTTATCTATTATCATTGTAAAGTGTTGTTTACTTTTCTTTGTGCCCATTCAGCAGAAGTAGAACATGTCAAACATTAATGAAGCACATGCAAACTGAGTGATGGACTGCAGTGTCAGATCAGGCAGTATTTTACATCCTAATGCGGACAGAGATTGATTGGTTAATCAATATGACCACTGTTGTTTCCCATCATCAACACCTTTCTCCATGATAGTTAGATGTCACACATTAATACTTGGGGTTAGACTGAAAGCTGATATTTATTCATTCTGTCAGTGGCCAATATTTTTACACGAATGTTCATTATGTTTAATTTTCTCATTCACCTCCAAACATGAATTCTGGTCAAAGTGGAAAGAACTTTTTCTCCATCAGCGTCTACGTCTGTATTCTGGTACAATCAAACATGCCTTAAAATACTCTTCTTAATTATTAAGAAATACAAATATGTTTTTAAAGCTCTATTAATTGATTGGTAGTTGTTTATGACCACTTATGTTTGAAAAAACTAACGTCTCATTTTACAAAGATGATATGGTGAATGTGTAATCAGGCAGCTGCCTTTTTACACAACGTGGAGCAACATAATAGACCAAAACGATACACACAAAAAAAAGAAAAAGCTAATATGCCCCATATAGCTACATAAAACTTCAAAGTTGGGTGATGGTTCTTCTTTCTGTCACTAAAAACAACACATCTCATGTTCACACTTAGTAATTTTATTCAGTGTTAATATAAAAATACTTGATTTGTGCAGCTTTAAAAGAGCTAGTAAAAAATGTAAAATGTGAAAGCTGTAATAACTGATGTAGTTTTGGGAACCACTACGGAGAGTGGCACAAATTATAAAACTGCCTGTTCACACATCAGGCGGACAAGAAGTACATTAGCATTCATTTGAACACCTGTTTCCGGACACTTGATGAATGTGAGTCCAAATTAATGCAAGAAGAACTGATCATTTTGTGGGTGAAGTATTCCTTTAAAGACAGAACCCTCCATATAGCTGGGGAAATGCAGAATTTGGTGATGAATCCTGATGGATTTGTCACTACAAGTGACCCCCCATCAAAATACACAAGTCATTTGATCCATGGTGTATAAGAAATTTGAGAAGTGCAGCTCTTTTGCACTCTTAATGTCACCAACCCTCTGCTATTTTAGAAAAAGACAACGTTAACTAGCTCATAAACAACTTTTGGTCAAGTGGCAGTATGCAGGCATGGTATTAGCAAGGGATACAAAAGCAGGCTAATATTCTGACAAAATACGCAAACCCCACTCACCTGGGTTTACAGCCACTCAGCAAATTTGTGTTTCCTAAGATAGCGAAGGCATGACCTGCCCTACTTGCCTTACTCTGCTTCTGATTGGCTGACCCTGACATTCTTAAGGCCAAACACACCAGCAGCGAACGTCACGCATCCAAAATTACGCCCCTATTATTTTCAATCTACAACCTAAACGCTGGTGGTGACCAGACGCATGTCCTGGACGGCACTTCACACCACTGTCCTATTTCCAGTCTCGCCGCTCACTGAATTAAATGCACTTTTACACCCCACTTGCTCTCTACTTGTATCAGTTCCCATCGCAGCTCTTTTTCTCTGCTCCGATGGCAGCTCGACTCCTCTCCTCACCATTAATGCATAAAGAGAACTCTGTTGCTGTGTCTCCTGTGCGACAAAGAATGGATGAGGACAGACTCGTTGTTGAGGTCGAGAAATATCCTGAGCTAATCGATCCACAGTCCCGTCATTGTAAAGACCAAAAAGATACTGCCTGGTGAGTCATAGCTCTGGAGATCGGCTCTTCAGGTGAGAAATTGAGTTTAATTAGTGGATGTTTTCAAATGATTCTAAGCTAACGCAGAGGTGGAGGAAGTACAGATCTTTCAGTATAAGTAGTAATAACTTTGCGTGGTTGTCTGTTGACGAGCTGCAGCGTGACGTATCCAGTGCATGTTCACATTTAGTGCACTTGACGCGCGTTAACCAATCCCACTCCTCTTGCCTTAACCTAACCAACTCAACCAACAAAGGGAATGAGTACTAGCCAATCAGATGGAGAGTAGGGCAGGTCATGCACTCACTATCCTAGGAAATTCAAATTTGGGTGGGCTGTCAATCGTTTTAAGAATTTATAATCTTACTTTCAAGCAGCTAGCTAGCTGTAGTTCATCCCACCAGATGGAGTCGTGGAGTATTTACCAGCGTTTACCAACCTGTTGGCAATTTAGACGCAGGTAACTTTGTAGTTTTACTTTGACTTACTTGTATATTTCTGCACAGTCTAAACATTAAATAAGTTTACACCAGCAGTTTCCCCCTTTATAGAGTGAAATCCTGATTACATTGATTCTCCCAGATGTCACATACCTGAATATTGGCAAACTGATCTCAGTCCAACCCTAAGTATCACACAAAGTCACTTCACTAAGCGTCATCTGGGATCTACAGGGTTATTGACGATGCTGCCGTACAATCAGGAGTCAAAGCTCTCCTTTCCTTTTTCAGTTAACCGGACATGCTTCTTCCGGTCATTTCTTTTTATCACGTCCTTGTAACAGATTGCGTTCGGTGATAAAAGGCTTTCTGGCTGCGGAGACTGAACTCCGCAGCAGATGGTCAAGATGTTAGAGGTGTGATGGACGGCAGGATTAGCTCTTTACAGAAACAGATTTTCAGAGCTGCCGGCTGGTCGCAGGAAGAAAGGAAATGGAGCACTTGTAGGGGTCATTTTGTTTCTGGTTCATCAGACACTAGAATGGATGGGCTTCATGTTGATGAGAGGCCACATCAACACTTTTAAACATGACTCATTTCCCACAACACCATGGCCCATAATCTCAAACTCTGTAAATTGACTTTTTCTCTTCAGATGCTTGTAAAAGACATTTGCTGTTGTTAATGTATCTCTCAGAATAATTGTATTTTTAAATACTTTTGTTGACAATACAGTACTGACATACATCTCTCTGGGCCCTCAAACCAGGATGCACAGAGACAAAAAAGATGCTTAATAAAGATATTCTGATATGTTTATTTGACTGCTTTTTTTCTGACAACAACGAGACAAAACAATCAGTACAATTTCTTTATTCAAGCGTGCATTTACAAATCAACTCACAGTCAGTTAAAGGGCTTTTTAAAGGTGAGTCATAAATACACAGGTTTTATTGTACGTCAAGTGATGCTGCTGTGCGGAGTATTAAAGGCACACGACTAACAGAGAGAGCACTTCACCTCCAGCCTGAGCTCAACCTGCACAGTACACGAGCTGCACTACAACATGGCAAATACACAGGTTACTCACATAGGGATTAAACACACATCACGTGACACGTTTGCAAGTCGTCGAGACACGAGACAGTCTGTTGAACTCATAGCTGGTGTTGTGAATTAATGACGCAGGGTGTGTGCGTGACTTTGGTCAAATCAGATTCCCATCTGATTGACAACTTTATTAAAGTCACAGTAACAGACTGGTGTGTGGGTGTGTGTGTGTGTGTGTGTGTGTGTGTGTGTGTTTGGTTTATGAAGCTGCTCTCTCCATCAGCAGGATAAGGATCGTTTAAAGGCAGCATCACCATCAAACTCTCCTATAAAATTCAATGTTTAGTCCTTAAAAAGTTAAATAAGAAAATTAATCGTATATATAGTTACAAAGCATTACAGATCTCACTCATCCCTACATTACAGGTGAGTTTAATCTCTCATTTTAAGGCTGGGTTCCACAGTATATCTTCATATTTCAACCACAGGAAGTGTTAGCACCTCAAATGCTGTGGATAAAACGCACCCAGATCTGTTCCTTCAGCTGGAGGAATGAAATACTGAGCCCAGCCTCGGTCAGTGTGAACGGGTGGTGTTAGTGTCGGTGGCGTGCTGGTAGCCAGTTCCTGCCATCTCAGTGTGGCTGAAACGTCTTGGCCAAGTCCTCCAGCAGAGACATTAACTTCTGCTCCTCCAGGGCAGAGCTGTGGGTCCAGGCCAGTGGCAGGTGGGTGGACACCATCTTTCGGTCTGTGCAGAAACACACACACATAAGAAGGTGTGTCCATGTTAGAGTTGTCTATTGATCTGTGTTGTATTCCCTATTCCCTAATCAAGTCCTGATGTTAAATATTGATTTCTACCAGGCGTCAGGGGGTCAGTTCTGACAGAGTCTATGTTTACGAGGCAATAAAGCACAAGTACAAACATCAGCCTGCTACTTTAGAGGGAAATAGAAATGCAAACACTGGAGTAATTGTCAGCCCTCGTTCCCAACTGCAACAGAGGCAGCCAGTCATCACCCCTGACACTGACACGTGATTCAAACACCAGGGTTTGTACAGAGTTTACTAAGAGCAATATTAGACATTTTTTAAAGGGACAGTTCACCTGAAAATCAAAAATACAATTTTGCTACACCTGTAGTGCTATTAATACATCTAAATTTGTTTTGATGTAACTTGCCAAGTGTTGGAGATATCAGCCGTAGAGATGTCTGCCTTCTCTCCAGTATAATTGAACAGGATGGCACTCAGCTATTTGTGCTCAAAGTGCTAAAAAAATACATTTGAAAAACTCAACAGTAATGTCTCGTTCCAGAAATCATGACCCAGTTACTCAAGATAATCCACAGACTTTGCTGTGAGCAATTTCATGTAGGAACTATTTTCTGTTAAAGATCTACACCCGCCAACCATATCACCAGGGCGAAAATCCCATTTCATAGTTGGGGGGGACAATAAACAGTAAAATTTTAGAGAATAATTCCAGGGGGGGACAAGGAAAAAAAGTTGTAGCCTGTCTTTTATACAGCATCTTTT
>NC_065507.1:2021908-2035523 GCF_006386435.1 Epinephelus moara | reverse complement strand
AAGAGTGTGGGATATACCACTACTAGGAATGGGAGGGGGGGACTAAATCTTTTAAGATTTAAATAGCACATTATTGCGCGATTATAATGAGCACCGCTTACATTGTGCTTTCAATAAATACTACTGCATTGTTCAAAAATTATTAATTGTGTCTCAAATGATTCCCCCTGTCCCCCCCGGGATTTCCGCCCCTGCATATCACCATGCAAAGCGTGCATCTACTCATAGACAAGAGGCTCCTGCTTGTCACAGTGCAACATATAATCATCAATTGCACCATCCTCGGCTTAGCTGTAATGTTAGCTGGCTCAGTGGTGCTGGGTGAGCTAGCTGTAGATGCATGTGGGTGTAGTTCAGAAGAGAGAAAACAGTTCCTTAATGAAACTGCTCAGAACAAGGTCTGTGGATTATCTTGAGTTAAGGCTGATATACACTGCAATTTTGGGCCGTCCCAGATTAAAGATGACCAACGATAACGGTGATATCTTTGGTCGTGGCTCTAAAACGGTGGTCCTACGTCGCACAGTGTGAGAGGTTCAAGGATGGATGTTGTCACAGTCTCGCGATCAAAGACAGCCTGGGATAAAACTCTGACAGTGTCAGAAATTTGGGATGACCATCTCACAGTGTGACATAGATTGCAACATAAAACCTGTTTCCCATGTGAGATGCAGAACCAGCATTTGTATGTGGGGCTCATGTGGGTAGTAAATGGGGTGAAAATGGGCCCTATATGGGATTGTCCATGAGTTCCATATCAGCCCCATGCCAGTTGCCCAGTGGGTCAGTTTACCCAAGTGGGCCCCAGATAACATGCCCATTTTGGCCCATACCCACTTGGTACCAAGGAAGCTCTAGCATAACCAATTTTGGGACCAAGTGGGAAACCCACCCATTGTACACTGGACAGCAAATACTGTTTCCAGTCTTGATCTGAACATATACAAAACAGGATCCCAGGTTTTTTTTTAACTTGCATGAGAATGCCAAAATCAAAAACAATCAGTGTTGCTATGATAACAGTAAAGTTATATGTCACAATATCAGCACTTACAGCAGATGGGCTTAGCGAATGTTGACGTAGAGCAATGCAAAAGCAGTTTGACTGCTGTTCAGGAAAACACTTTAAATATGAAGTCCTATCCTTCAAAAAAGTCCAAACAGACTTCTGTCAGCTGTCCTCAATCACGTCTCCATGTCACTGTCACTTTATACTAGTACTATAGTATACACACACTGAAAACAGGACGCTGGACCAACCTGCCTAAAATAAGAAAAAAGAGGACACAGACATAACTGCCTCATATTACAGCACGTTAAAAGATGAATACAGTTCATTTGTGTCTCTGTTGAAGTGAGAATTTTATATGAGGCTTCAATCGCCTTCAAGGCCACCAAGGTCATTGTGTGTGTGTGTGTGTGTGTGTGTGTGTCTACACTAAAGTGCACTTGTGTGTGTGTGTGTGCTCACAGAGGCACTGTACTCTCTAGCAGTATCTGGCACCAAAAGCAGCCCACTCCAGCTGCAATGGACACAGGCCAAACTCTCTCACACACACACACACACACACACCATGCAAACCCACAACTGATCCACACAAAATTCAGCCAGTAGTATTCGTCACTCTTCTCTTCTTCTCCCCTTCTCACTGTTTTAACAATCTTGAGATACTAAGATTGTATTTATGTCTCTTTATTTTAACACAAATCCCTAATAGATGAGCAGGTAAATGAAAATGACAGAGATTGCTTTAGTAATACAACATACCCTGGTAGAAACGTCCACTGGGGTTTGTGGTTGCAGCCTCGGAGACAGCCAGCCAAACCACGGTGTCGGCCCCCTGCTCTGGGGCCCGCAGACTGTCCTTCATGGAGCTATGGAAGTCTGGCATGGCGTTGGCCACCGCTGGGACAGAAAGACATTGACACAGAGGGACAGGAACAAACTTGCAAGTATTAGGACACTATAATGGCTAATGATTGTTTTGAATACAGAATGACACCCATCCGTTTTCATCCACTTATCTGGGGCCGGGTCGCAGGGTCAGCCAGGCAAGCAAAGCTCCCCACACGTCCCTCTCCCCAGCAACACTTTCCAGCTCCTCCCGGAGGACACCAAGGCGTTCCCAGGCCAGATGAGATATATAATCCCTCCAGTGTGTTCTGGGTCTGCCCCGGGGCCTCCTACCAGTGGGACGTGCCTGGAGCACCTCAAACTAACCCCTTTTTGACACGAAGGAGCAGCAGCTCTACTCCGAGCTCCCTCCAGATGTCTGACTCCTCCCCCTATCTCTAAGGCTGAGCCCAGACACCCTACAGAGGAAACTCATTTTGGCTGCTTGTATCCGTGATCTCATTCTTTCAGTCACTACCCAGAGCTCATGACCATAGGTGAGGGTTGGGACACAGATGGACCAGTAAATTGAAAGCTTCGCTCTCTGGCTCAGCTCCCTCTGAACTATGATTGTCCGTGGATAGAGAATGATTTTGTTTAATTTGTCTAAAAAGTTATGGCTGCTCATTTTTAGTGTTGTGCGTGTGTGTGTGAGAGGGGGCGGTACCTGGAGTGTCAACCCAGCCAGGATGCATGACGGAGAAGTGGATGTTTGTGTGAGCCTTCGCCAGCTGCTCTGTCATCACCACCTGCTGCCTCTGAAACGCACACACACACACACACACACACAAATAAATGCATCTCAAGTGAGATCCTGAGGACGTCAGAAAGGTTGGTCCCTCAGCAGGTGACACTCACATGTCAGTGTTATTTAAGCCAACCATCCTAATGCTGCACATTTCAAATTATCACCACAAAACATATGGAATAGACTCAGATATGAGGCATCTTTGCCCAGGTGGCATTTGATGAATCACAGCTCTCTATGACATCAATCAAAACAGGATTTAGCTAGCTTTAGAAGACTGGTACTCTTAATAATGTTTTCAGACTAAAACTTCCACTTGCCAGTATTTTGATGCAGCATCTTTAAATGTGGCCAACATTTTATACGCCTTGTCTGTTTCCTACATTCCTCAGTTGAGTCTTAAGACATGGATCAGCATGTCTCAATCTCACGTCTTACTTTGTGCTGGGCGTAGACCATGGTGCCGTCATAGCGGCCCCTGTCAGACTGCAGGTTTCCTGTCCGGAGCTTCTGCACCAACATTCCCCCTGATGATACTGTGATCTGAAACATGGATGAAGGGAAACAGGACAGAAGAGGGAGCTGAGGTTGATACGAGAATGGTATAATACCCAGTTTCATATGATATTTATGTACTGTAAACAACATGGAGGCGCCTGAGCTGGCGGCTAGCAGCTAACGGTGCTTAAAGGCAATGAGCAACGAAAGAAGAAATTACCCATAAAATCAGCAAGAAATTAATAAGTGAAAAATAAAAACAAGAAAATTATTAAAAAAAGAACACAAACAAACAAGGAAATGACCTGGAAAAGTGCTTAAAAATTATAATAACTCTGTACCACAATTTTAAATATGTAATAAGAATAATTATACATGTAATTTTCCTCCAGATTTCTTCTTTTTACCATATATTTTTTTATTATTATTTTTCAACAATTCTGGTTTTCTTAGTTGTTGCTCATTGCCTTTATTCCCATTTACCAAATTAGTAAAGAAAAAAAAATAAAATAATAATAATAAAGTTAAAAACAAACAAGGAAATGACCTGGAAAAAGTGCTTGAAAATTATAATAATTATGTGCCATCATTTTAAATTTAATTCCCCTATTTTATTTTTTTATTATTAATTGCTAAACTTAGATGTTGCTGATTGTCTTTTTTCCCAGTGTTTTTTTTTTGTTGAAAGAAATCGAACCAACTTGCTACCAAATTAGTAAAAAGAAAAGAAAAAAAAGAAGAAGTTGAAAACAAACAAGGAAATGACCTGGAAAAAGTGCTTTAAAATCATCATAATTCTGTAACATAATTTTAAATATGTAATAGTAATAATTATAAATATCATTTATATTTTTATTTATATAGCTTTTTTCTTTTATTCCTAGTTTATTTTATATTTTATTAATGTTTTCTAAAGGTGTCTGAAAGCAGCACAAGAAAAGTGATGTCATTTCAGGTTTCAAAGGGTTAAAATAATACTACTGTTGAATGCAGTGGGGTTTTTTTTTTTTGTGGTATTGTTTTTACTTTACTAAAGACATCCTCCACTGCTGACTACACAGCATCATTTTTACACTGAAATAATAAATATATTATTGGATATTATTGCAGTCTGTAATCAAAAAGCAAAAAAAAAAAAAAACCTCTATATGTCTGATTTTTTTAAACTAATTTTCAGAATGATTTCTGAGGTCATGTCTCATTGGTGTGACCTGCAATGAACCATTAAATAGCCACAACCCAGCAGCCATTAAATGTTCATTAAAATGATGGATTACGCTGCAATATTTAAAGTCTGTTAACTGTTCCTAAAAGTTTTTAAAATAGTAAGCACAGTAAAACTTCTCACCACTCTGGGATCTGTGCTCTTCTCCAGCAGAGGGACGAGGCTCTTGGTGAGGATGTAAACACCTGATTGAAAAAAAAAAACATCATAACTTTCCCATCGTTCTACCTCATCATCGTTTTCTTCACACCTCACCCCGTCCTTTGACTCACTGAGGACGTTGGTGGCAAAGCTCTTCTCAAGCCCCTCGGCGTTTACTTCCCTCTGACTCATGATGGAGCCTGCGTTATTGATCTGCACAGATTACAACACATGAGGTCATTACGTCTGGTTTTTATTGATCCAAGACAGACCAAGAAAAGGTAACAAAGAAAAAGAGAGAGGAAAAGTGAAGTACCTACCAACAAAAAATTGAATCAATAATCACATTACCGTGTATTTCCAAATGTGAAAACAGGAAACTCACCAGTACATTGAGGGTCTTGTACTTCCTCTTGAAGGCCTCAGCGAACTCCCAGACCTTCTTGGTCTCAGACAGGTCCAGGATGTGGACGTAGACCTCCTGTAATGACGCCAGCCATTTAGAATAATAAACAGTGTCACGTTGTGGAACCAGACAATTTGAACATTGTCTGTCCCCGTGTGTTTTTAAAATGCCTGTAGAGAAGTGAGTCATACTGTACTTTATTTCCCGTCTCCTTGACGATATCAGCCCTCGCCTCCTCGGCCTTGTCCTTGTTCCTGCACACCATGTGAATCGTTCCACCTGTGATGGAGATGGAACAAATGTCATTCTTTCCCAGCTGAGGAAAACAGTATTTGAAGACACATTTATTCTTATTAAAGGGGAATGAGTAAGAGCTAATGGTTTTTACCTGGACATACTTAATGTTTATACTTTACTTTACTGTAGTGTGTGACATTTACAGTGTGGGAGATCAGGTGTGTTAGCAGCTGCCATCAAGTCATAAAAGGCAAGACTGAGGTGCAGTGGGCCTGTTTGTCACGCTCCATGGTTGGAGAACTGCTGTGCATGAGTTTAAGGTTTTACATGTGACGTGTAACTTGTCTCGGGAACCAGAAGGTTGCCGGTTCAAGTCCCTGTACGGACCAAACATGTAACATGGACTGGTTGCTAGAGAGGTGCCCCTTCAGGGGTAGCCAACCTGCGCCTCCAGCCAAGTGTGACAGACCGTTCCTACAGATAGAGGGACATTCCTAGCTCGGAGGATGGAGCAAGAAAAGTTCATACAGAATTACAAAATGACAAAAAAAATCACAAGGCTTTTTGACATGTTGCATTATTTGTAATTTAGTTTTTGCAAGGCCATTTTTCAGGTGTTGAAATAAATGGTTTTGAACAGCTTTAGACTTGAACGGTGACCCCTGACCCACAGAGTTACACAACATTGTTTGTAATTTAGTTTCTTACACAACAATGTTCAGGCATTGAAATAAACAGTTTTATATTTATTACATACTTATGACTATTACCACTTCTCTTCGTTTTCATCTCTTAAGTACGGTGTGCCCCAGGGGTCAGTTCTGGGACCAGTTTTATTCTCCTTGTACCTGCTTCCCCTTGGGCACATTATTCAGAGACATGGTGTCTCTTTTCAGTTTTATGCAGATGATACACATATGTACATGCCTGTTAGATCCACAGACCCTTGAATGATGTGTTCACTCAGTGACTGCCTTACTGATGTTAAAAGCCGGATGTCAAAACATTTTCTTCTGCTGAAAAAACAGAGATTGTTGTCATCGGGCCCCAGCATGTTACTCAACAAATTCTGCCTTCAGCTGGTCCCCTAGTGGATAATGTCAAACATGTTGCTTCGAGTCTGGTTTGACAGTAATTTAAGTTTTGAACTGCATGTCACAAAGCTACAATACATTTTGACTTTTAAAGACAGAGACAGTTTTACACGCCTTCATCTCATCATGCTTAAATCACTACAATAGCTTCTTTTCATGCCTGAATCAAAAATCTCTTAATTGACTCCAGACTGTAAAGAATCCAGCTGCCAGAGACGTGATGACATCACTCCAGTTTCAGCCTCTTTACTGGCTTCCAGTATGTTTTAGAATAGATTTTAAGATTTTACTGATTGCTTTTAAGGCTCTTCATGGTTTCTCTCCCAGCTAAATCTCTGACCTCTTAGTACCGTACACACCAGGACGTACTTTGGGGTCCTTCTGCCTGTTCCAGAGGCCCGATTGAAAACTAAAGGGGACAGAGCATTTCCTGTCAGGGCCCAGAGGCTCTGTCTTGTCTGTTTAAATTGTTGACATGTAAAGCATTTTGTAACTCTGTTTTAGAAGTGCTTTATAAATAAAGATTATTAATATTATTATAATTATTATTCATAATAATTATAATAATAATAATAATAATAATAAACCCATTATCTTCATATGAAGACATCGTTGTCTTTTCAAAACTACTCACTGTTCAAAGAAAATGTTTAGGGTGTTTTTATACTTATCAGGTCCAACTAATTAAAAATAAACTAATGCTGGTATCTGAGGAGGATGTGAGTTGATCTGTAATAGGATCAGCACCTTTCTTAGCGATGGCCATGGCGGTAGCTTTCCCAATGCCGCTGTTGGCTCCTGTTATCATGAAGGAGCGTCCAGCCACAGACACCTCCAGGTCCTTCTCCACGAACCTCTTGGAGGCTGACAGGAAGGCATTCCTGCGAGACATATGACCATCAACTGCGTTATATTCATGTCAGCAACATCTGCACATTTAATGCATCCATGCATCCGCTGTAAAGCTCTGCCTCAGGGCTCAGCTGAGTGATGCTGAGATTAAAGGGCTATAAATGGAGAGAAAAAGTGTGTGTATGTGTGTGTGTGTTAGTTCAGTTCAGAACGGGTCAGTGTTTGAGGTCAGCCTGTGTACTGTACGTCTCCTCACAGCTTTACTGTACAGATACAATGAAGACGAGAGTGTGCCTGGCATCATCTCTGGTGAGAAGGGGTTTGGGGTCAGACTACCGACGGTGACAACAGGATCGGTGTGTGTGCGCGTGTGTGTGTGTGAGCATGTGTAGCACCAAGGACTTCAATTCCCCCCATTGTCCTGGATGCCATTGTTGAGGGCGGCTGAAGTGGGGGGATAAAGGGACAGGGCGGGGGGTAAGTCGGAGGCTAAATGCCCGCTCTGTTCGATGGTGTCATGCAGAGAGCTATTAGTGTAGGGTCAGAGCGGGTTGCCGGGCAGCTCTCTGGGAGAAAAGATAACACAGAACAAAGGGGAGAAGGGAAACAATCACAAAAGCACCTCTTCACACAACTTGGCGTGCTGCACGCTGATGAGGAAAGGCGCCTTAGGGCCACCATAGATCAGATCAGGACTGATAAAGCGTTTAGGGCCTCTTTGGGGTTGAGCAGCTGATGTATGGTCTTACATGGCTCCTGCTGAGTCACGATGAAGTTTGCTCAAATCAAAAATCAATAATATTCAAAGCGGTGCTGCCGTTACGTTCTGTTCACTGATGTAGCAGCAGACAAAAGGTCAAAACCTCATCTTATCCCTTTCAAAGTTCCAGCCCTTAAATAACCTTTGACCTCACCAAACCTCTTATCACCTGCACACACTTGTTTGATATCAATGATTATTTTGCCCGATCAACAGTCCAAAGAGCCAAACATGTTACGAAGCAAAGAAAAGCAGCACATCCTCACATTCAGGGGCGTAAATATGGACAGTGCAGGCAGGGCGGTGGCACTGGGGCCCGTGAGGTGAGGCAGCGGGCCCTCTTATAATATGTAGGGCAGAAAATGGGGCCTTGTGGGTAAATCTCTTAGGATCTATTGATACAGACAACTAGAAAAACATCTGAAAAGAACTCCCTTAGCACTTCACTGATTCATTTGAATTTGTTTGTTTTTGTGTAAATTGTACATCTCTAACAATGGTGTATCACTTCTTAGTCTGTAACTCTTGCTCAGTGGTGCAAACCTTGCTTTTATCTTTTTCTTTAGTGTATGATTGTTGTTAATTAATAGGGGAGGTACCTTCATATTTGTCTTCTAACGTCTTCTGCAGAATTTTTCAACTGTTTTAGCTGTATTTTCTATCATGTTTGTGTAAATAAATGGAAAAAAGCCTTAACTTATAGCTAGTTTTATTTTGCAGAGAATGGCGCCTGTAAATGTTAAATATCAGAACATTTATCTGTTAGTGCCCTGTGATGTTTACTCCCATTAGAATCAGAAATAAAATTACAACAAAATCATTAAGCAAAAAGCAGAATTTAATATTAGGAGATATTATTAGCCATTACATCATAAAGTATTTCATCTAGGGCTGCAACTAACAGTTATTTTCACTATCACGATTAATCGATTAGTTGTTTGGTCTATCAGATGTCAGAAAATGGTGAAAAAGTCAGTCAGTGTTTCCCAAAGCCAAACATGACGTCCTCAAATAAACTGGTTTTATCCACAACCCAAAGATATTCGGTTTACTGTCACAGAGGAGAAACGAGGACAGACAAGATTCACGTTTTAAAAAGCTGGAATCAGAGAAATTTTCTCCTTAAAAAAATGACTCAGATCCAGAGACACACTACAATATTTTGAAGCTAGAAAAGGAGGACTTCAGGACAAATTTTAGAGGGGTACGTCAACCCTTCATCACATATCTGCTTGAACAGCTGTGAGGCTGTCTGTTTTATTTTATTCAATTTCTTTTTTTATGTGGACACATTATTATCTCATTCTGGATTTAATCTGACTGTTTGTTCCCAGGGTGTGAGGAAAAAAATGTTTTCCTGTACTTTTGTCTATGTTTTCTTAAATATGAAAACTAATAAATAAAATGGATTGATTAATAACTTATCAAATTAGTTGGCGATTAATTCAATAGATGGAAACTATTCGATTAATCGTTGCAGCTCTGATTCAATTTTTAAATTTTCTTCCATATTGAGTTTCTTAATTTTTTCCAGTTACATCCTATGATGCATTACTGTTTCCAGAAAAGTTATTACTGTGTACTGATCTGAATTAATGATAATAAAATGTCCCTACACACACACACACACACACACACACACACACAGTAGGACACAGCAGCAGGACACAGCAGCAGGTCACAGCCTCTGTCCATCCTCTAACACACCTGAGTGCAGTCTCAGTCAGCAGACACACACACAGATCAGATGAAGACTTTATCTTACCTGGTGAACTCGGTCACTCCCTTCAGGAACCAGGCGGAGTTGCGGTACAGAGACATGGTGTTGCTCTGGAAGCCTCTCGCTGAGCTCAGCTCTCTGCTCCGCTTTTACCCTGGACCCAAACCACGTGGAGCTCCTCTGGATCAGCATCAGTGGGCGACAGCACGTCCTGCGGCCCCCCAGCGGCGGCAGGAAGGATGCAACACCTCACATGACTTATATTAACAAACACACATCATGAACATGTTATATCGACATGTGTGGTCCAAACTGTCAAAGTGAATTTACAGCACGTTGTCAACTTTATTCCTACTTTATGTACACTTCCTTTTATTGTGGTGGCATCTCCCAGGTAAACAGCTTCAGCTCCGCCCCCACAGGTGTACAGTTCAAAGGGGCAAAATATGACATTAAATATAAACTCATGTACAGTAAAACAAACCTGGCAGGCAGACAATGAGGGAAAAGCTAAGTAATACTGGCTCCAGGTCCTCTGCAGATTTAGCTAAAGTTAGGGACTGTATATTACTTGTCAGAGGACGCAGGTGGCTGAGGTGTGACTTGTTTTGTTTTGACCCTCCCCAAAGCTAAAATTATTTTTTCTTGAGTCACTTCCTTCACCATAACTTTTTTAATTTTATTTTTCTAATTTTATTTCACATACCACATAATATGTTGGTATTGGAGCCGTTGCAATGAGTGCGAGGACGTCAGGACCTCAGGGATACACTGGTTTGAGTTGGACATCAATGGAGTGAATGATTTGGGCCAGAGAGTGGAGTCTGAGAGGATACTTTAATCTCCAAATGCAGGAAGTTTACAACACTGACAGTAAATGTGTGGTTTTGAAAATTAACAAAGGAAAATATATTTAAACTCAATTCTTATAAAATAAACATTCATGATATTACTCCTTCAAACAAGTCTGATAAACAATTCAGAGAGCTCATAAACATAACCTAAACAAGCGATCATCTAAGCTAGCACATCTCGTGATGCGATGCAGTGCTTCATTAACAAAAGGCAACTGTAAAATACACAAAAGCAGGCATCCATCCATCCATCCATCCATCCATCCATTTCATCCGCTTATCCGGGGCCGGGTCGCGGGGGCAGCAGGCTGAGCAAAGCACCCCAGACGTCCCTCTCCCCAGCAACACTTTCCAGCTCCTCCTGGAGGACCCCGAGACGTTCCCAGGCCAGATGAGATATGTAATCCCTTCAGCGTGTTCTGGGTCTGCCCCGGGGCCTCGTAACAGTGGGACGCGCCCGGAACACCTCTAACAGGAGGCGCCCAGGAGGATCCTGATCAGATGCCCGAATCACCTCAACTGACCCCTTTCGATGCCAAGGAGCAGCAGCTCTACTCCGAGCTCCCTCCAGATGTCCGAGCTCTTCACCCTATCTCTAAGGCTGAGCCCAGTCACCCCACGGAGGAAACTCATTTTGGACACTTGTATCTGTGACCTCATTCTTCCACAGCTGTGGAAGACATCCTGCGTGGTACCTGTGCCCAAGACTCCGCACCCCAAGGACTTCAGCAGCTTCAGACCGGTGGCATTAACATCACACCTGAAGACTCTGGAGCGCCTTGTCCTGTCTCGTCTCCGCCCCGCAGTAGGCCCTTCAATGGACCCGCTGCAGTTTGCCTACCAGCCTGGCACTGGGGTGGATGACGCCGTCATCTTCCTCCTGCATAGAGCCCTTTCTCACCTGGAGAAGCCCGGAAGCTCTGTGAGAATCGTGTTCTTTGATTTCTCCAGCGCTTTCAACGCCATACAGCCTGCGCTTCTGAGGGACAAACTGGAGCACATAGGGGTGGCTAATCACCTCACATCCTGGATCCTGTTAGGACCCAGGATTGTGTATCGGACTTGGTTGTCTGCAGTACGGGGGCCCCACAGGGGATGGTGCTGGCACTGTTCCTCTTCACCCTCTACACTGCAGACTTTTCACACCACACCCCCACCTGTCACCTACAGAAGTTCTCTGACAACTCTGCCATCGTCAGCCTCATCACAGATGGGGACAACAGGGAGTACAGAGAACTGAACCAGGACTGACAGTTGAAAAGTACCTGGGTGTTCATCTTAACAGTAAACTGGACTGGACTAATCACATAACAGCACTGTACAGGGAAGGCCAAAGCAGACTCTACCTGCTGAGGCGGCTCAGGTCTTTTGGAGTGCAGGGGGCGCTCCTGAAGACCTTCTTTGACACTGTGGTGGCATCAGCCATCTTTTACGGAGTAGTCTGCTGGGGCAGCAGTGTCTCGGCCGCAGATAGGAAGATTATTATTTATTGCTGTTTCTTGTATTTTTTTTGTACTTTTTTTGCATGAATAAAAATTATTCAGTTGTTCACCACCCCTTCATAACGAACAGTCCCAGAGCTCAGTTTACTGGAAATCAAAGGTAGTAGTCTTTAGTTAAATAACAAGTGTCAATACATTGAAATATTTACATTGTCAGGTGAAGACAGACTAAATGATCTGGAAGAGAACAAAACTATACACAAAAACTATTAAAAACAATTAGATGGATTACCATGGTAAATGATTTAAAGACGCCCACCTCAACCACAGAGACAGAGAGAGAAAAAGAAAAACATTTGACATATTAAATACAGAAGCTCATGGCTGCCATCATCTGATAATACTGATGTTACAACTCAAAATGTTGGGTTTTTATCTCACAATGTGAACATGTATTTTGGCAGTTTCTCTTTGGACACCCCAAACTGGATATATTAGACAATAATAAGCTGCATAAACTCAACATCTCCTCACTGACAGCCCGGCACTGATTCACCTGTCTGTGTTTGACGGCAGCTAATCTGCAGCCAATCAGGAGCGCAGCGGGGCGCGGCTCTGCCCGGAGAAGGTATGAGCGCACTGATTTCTGGGAAGATCAAAAATGTCGCCTCATGTCACAACGCGCAGGATACAGTAGGACAGGACTCTGTGGTTGTGACATCATAACCCTGAAGGATCTGAATCTCTCCTGCTGCTGTGACAAAATGGTGAGTGTCTTTCACACCTGTTGGTAACAAGATGTGCTGCAGTGCAACAAATGTCCAGGTCAGGTGGTGCCTTCTGATCAGGTTAACGTTACTTTTGTCTATGAAGTAAATGAAGACGTGTTATTACTTCTTCCTTACAGCGGTTTGACAGGACACTTCCTTGATCACAGGTCGGTGTGGTGGCGTTACTCCTGATATTAACACGTGTAACAGGTGGAAACACAGCAGGATAATTTGAGTTGTATCACATTTCATTATCATATGAGCTCAAAGAGGAAAAGCTTGGAAAAGAAGGGAGAGTTTTTGCAGTCTAACAGCCATGTTGTGTCTGACAAGCAAATGGATGCAAATCTCCACATGTTCATTTCGTTTTCAGAAGTTGAAATGTGATTTTTTATTTTTTTTGGCTTATAAAAACGAGCAATGGTTTTACAACATAATTAAATTGAATCCAGAATTTTGCACAAAACTATCCTGTCCTTTACTCCACATGTGCTGGTTTATGTTGCTGCAGGCGGAGGCAGTGCTGCTGGCTGCTGCACCTCAGGGCAAAGAGCTCTCATTAATTGCCCTTGCACAACACACATTGTATTGACTGTTATTGCACCCAGAGGTGACAGAGATGTGTTGTACTTCCCTGTTGAGCTTCATTCACATTTCTAGTTGTGAAATCTAATTGCTGTGTGGTGCAACCCTCAATTATGGGTGGTTTGGCTTTGGCTGCAGGCAGCTCTGACTGTAGACTGACTGTGTATGTTTGCACATGTACACTCACTGCCCACTTTATTAGGTACACCTTGTTAGTTGTCTTCAGAGCTGCCTTAATTCTTGGTGTCACAGATTCAACAAGGTGCTGGAAACATTCCTCAGAGATGTTGGTCCATATTGACATGATGACATCACACAGTTGCTGCAGATTTGTCAGCTGCACATCCATGATGAGAATCTCCCGTTCCAGCACATCCCAAAGGTGCTCT